>NC_085139.1:181468507-181531668 GCF_024139115.2 Armigeres subalbatus | reverse complement strand
ATCTGTTGTACTTCGTTCAGTTACATTGCCCAGATGATCGAAATGCTTGAACGTTATCGGATCAATTGGTGGCGAAACTGTCATTGGACCTAATTGAACGATAATAATCCAGCTCTGGTGAAGGCACTTCTGGATATATTTGGGTGAATTAAATCCAACTCTGAAGTGGATTATTCGATGGTTGAATTGCCATCAGAAGCAGGAGGATCAAGAAAAATCTAACAATGGACTAGATAGATATTCATCTCTCCAATTTAATTGCCAGAAAAAATCTTAGATGAGTACCAACACTTGGAATACGCATCTTCGTTTTAATTTTTGTAGTTAGAATCGGTCGAAAGTTTCTCTGAATAAAAAAGGAAATGATCTCAAATCACATAAAATCCATATTACAATTACTACTTCGGAATCAATCTCTAGAGTATTAGGGTTCTACTGATCTTAAACAACAGGCTGATTAAGGAGACCGGGGCTGGTTGGCCAAGTTTTGCTTCCATAATGTCTGTTCTAAATCTGTTCGACTTTTCAAAAACGCTTTCACTGTCATAAATATACAAGTCTCTTGGCATTTGTGACATATTTTCATCGATGGCAAATTGAGAAAAAGTTATAACAAATCAAATGCACGGAAAAATTCAGCCAACCAACCCCAGGGCTGGGAGTAAGTTGGCAGTTTGTAAAACAGTGAAACACATCAAATTAATTGTGGCAATGTTTAGAATTAGGGAAAAGTAGTGTCTATAGTTTTGTAATTTTAGGCACGTAAAAAAAATCTTCTTTAATTTTTAGTCTTTTGAGATATTTTAGTAAACCAGGTATATTTACATTACTTTAATATCTAGCATTTTTTTCTTTCAATCTACTTTTAATGGGAATCGGTAAAAAATAGTGCCGATTAGTATTTACTAAGTTTCAACTCGGCCAAACAGACCACACAAAAGTCGCCAAAATTTACTCACTCGAATCAAAATAGCAAAAACGTGAACGTGAGTAAACGGAAACAATAAAATACCTGAAATTACATTCGATCTGATTCCCCACCCAAATCATTATAATGAGCCTTAAATGCGCCTTAAAATGTCACTTGGTCACTGGCCCTTCGACAACCAGCCCAGTCTTCCCTATAGATGTAGATTTTGTATAAATCCACTGGAAGGCTAAAACTTTTGAAACGATTTTTAGTTTAATTTGTCCTTACTGCTGTAAAACATATGTATAGTTCTTAACTTTATATGGAGATCAGTATGGCAAACCTTATTTTTTAACATTTTTGCCCTTAACGGTTTTGATTTATCGTCAATCACGTGACTTAATACGTGAGCATGCAGTCTGAAAGATGCCGACACTCTTTGCCGAAGAAGGTACATAGCTGGAAGGTCTACAAAAAATGCTATTACGCTTCGAAAATTCATTGTTCAAACCATATGCAATAAAACAATGTTTCTGCCAACACACAATAGGAAAAAAGGAGATATTTTTGGCCAAAATTATGAATCCTGCAATAAACAGTGGTATTCATCTAAAAACATAGATGAAAGAAACATATTTTTCTGAGCCTTCAAGGGGGTATGGGGCTAATTTTCGGCATAGAATCGATTTTTGTCATATTCTACAAAACAACGGAATTTGGTCACTATTTGGTTTGCAATAAGTCTGTTTGATGCTGGATGAAATACTAATGGTCATATAAACTGTATATTCGTGTCACAGACAAATGGACGCAACACATATTTCCTAAGAAAATTCACTGAGTAGAACTTATTAAACCAACAAAGGAGGATAGAACGATTCAATTAGCGTCATATTGTGACATCAACGAAATGGAATTTCATTTATTTGATATTGCATTAAGATTTCTTCCATAATTATAAAAGGTATTGTGGCAAGAGGTCATTCAACACTACTCATCAACACGCTATGACACGTTATGGTTAAATCTATAATTCCTTTCTTTAGTAATGTCAAAATTGTAAATTTTGAACAACTTCCTTTTCGCTGCGTAACGCTTTTTATATGATAGATGATTTTTTCTTGAATTACACAGCTCAACAAGATTTTGTCCCTAACACCAAATAATGTGTCCCTAGTAGATTTTTGCTCGCTGAATCCGAATCTGACTTCAGATTTGCTCTAACACGTCGAGATTTTGAGATATACCTTAACAAATGTCGTAAAATCAATGATTTTGGGCATTTGGAACAGCCACCGTTAACCCTATAGAAAAATTACTAGTCAATCAAGGTCAACATGGATCACAAACATCTAATCTTTCGAAATGTGGTGCATTTTGATCAATTAAACATAATAAGGTGATTTATCTGCAATTTTAGTTGGTGAAAGTTATTTAAAAATATGTTTTATGCAAACCTTGTATACAACTTGGTTTTTTCTGTGAACGGTTTTGAGAGGAAAGTAACAAGAATTCAATATAATGGTTGTCCAAGCAAAAAAATTTTTCATTGAACTAATATTGAATATAAATATGATATTGATTTCCTCTGGCGCGATAAACTTTCAATTATTGCACAAGTGATATGGTGCATTTAATTATTCAATTTATTCAATTTATGCTTTATTATTTCATTCCAATAAAGCAATTACGAGAACTAGCAGTTCTATATATTTGATTATTCCTGCTTTAATCATTCAATATTCATATGATAGAAATTTGGGCGGAAAACTATCAATTAGCCAAATCAATCAACAAATCGATAAATTGGTTTTCGATCGTTCTTGTGTATGATTGCATACAAGTTGAAGCGATGTTGACGACTACGCAACAGAAACTGGAAACTCAACAACACCTGCGTGGGACTTTTATTTGATTCGCGTTGAAAATGCTGCGTGGATTTGCAATAATCCCAATGCAATTTCTTTAAACTATGATCAGATTATAACTTGAAAAAAAAAGTTCACTAGTTTTATCAAGCTTTTTATGTGCTAAGACAGAAGTTATACGAAAAAACTTGGGCTCCGCTCACTTGTGTGCTTTCAACATGTTACAGTTACCGAGCATATGGTTGGATGATCTGCCAATCCTGCACTCTGATATTTCTCTAATTTAACAAAACAACGCATGAATGAGAAAATTTACGATGAAGTTACAAAATGGTTAAATTCTTATTTTCCGAGTGCTGAAATGTATTTTATTAGTCAATGTGGCTTGAATGCTCTGTAGGGGATCTAGTAGAGGATTTGAATACGTTCAAATTGCACTCGATCTTTTCCTTGTTGACTAAAAGAAAGGAACTTTATGGATCATCATGTTCTCTATATTCTAGCTTAACATTGCAACATGTTAACAGATTACGTGTGTTGTTAGGAGTTGATCGATCGAAAAAACAACCAGAAATCGAGCAGGCTAACATTTTAGGAGGAGGAGAAATGTTGAGCATAAAATGAAAACGTGATATTTTATTAAAAGTCCAATGAAACATATATTTAAAACTGACTTGTATCTCTATACTTCATTTAACATTTCTTATCCCAGTTCCTCTGGCCTCATGTTGTGAAATTTTGGTGGCTTCGAACTGGGTGGTGCTGGCGTTTGCATGCAAGTTATGAAACAAACCAGGGAATATTTTAAATTAAATTCACTAAACTTAAATTCAAGTAAAACCGAATAGAAAACAATTGTAACTCAAATCTGATGGAAATTCATTAGATCAGATGTCTTTTACCGTTCAGGTATTATGACCTAAAATTATGTTAATATCTTCATGAAAGTCCTTCGAAAATGCCAATTTCTTCAAATTAGCGGTATTAATTTAGCTATATCTCAAAATTTGGACGTGTTAGAGCATATCTGAGGACAGATTCGGATTCACGAGCCAAAATCTACTGAAGACACATCAATTGGTTCTGAGGACCCGCAAAAGGTTAAATTTTGTTGCCCTGTGTTATGCGCAACGTTAAGACGTAACCCTCTCCCTTTAAATGTTATGTAAATTGTGTTCGTCATTAAATTCAATGCTACTTTACATTGTTGAGTACCTCAGATTAAAATGAAAAAATAAGAAGTTTACCAAAACCTTGATTAATCCCTTAGCGGTAATATTGTCTTTCTCGTACATTATAAGAAAATGTATTTTGGTCATAACTTTTGAGCCCATAGTCCGATCCAGCCTATTTTTAATAGGAACAATGGACCAATGTTCTCTGACAGAATGAAACTTTTGTTGCGTAAATCAGTTTAGAGTAAGTGCTTAAAAAAGAGCTAACTATTTTGCTCACACACACTGAACATTCACACACACGTACACACAGACAACACCTCAATTCTTCGAACTGAGTCTAATGCTTTTAGAGCGATCATATAGCTTCTAAGTATACTTAGTACACGAGAAAGGCAAAAATAAGCAATTTTTAAAATTCATGTATCTTACAAAATTGTAGATTTGCGCAGAATTTAATTCATGGTCCTCAAAGCTTAGAGTTCAATAGTGTATGCATGATGTTTTACTGCGGGTATTGCAGGGTACCAAAACTGTTTTGTTCGTTAATAATTGCGTAAAATATGCTTTCACAAAACTACTAAAAGCTAAATTCTGGACGGAGCTATTATTACATTATCAAGCTCATTGCATAGATCTGCTTAAGAGCTTTGTAACGATATATAAATATGTTACTTTTGAAAAAAATGCAAAGCTGACCGTTTTCCCAAAAAACAAAAATATCATTTCTAGGAGGCCTGGTTGGAACGCCCCCACCTCCCTAAAAATCTAAAAATAAAAACCGTGCTGATTATAGAAATATAGGTTATAAGCTGTGTATTCATCACATTTTACTCGCCCAAATCAAAAATTGGCCTTTTGGTAGTTTTGGCCACACTTTTATATGGGGCTGTCCTATTGTGCAACACTACACTACCGGACAACCTATGGTTGTCAAAGAGCTAAACCCAACTTCGTTCTTGATGGAGTTTTCTTTTGACTTTTCCTGGAGAAAAGTAAAAAAGAAAAAAAAACTTCTGAAAGACACGGGTAGCAACCTTCAGAAGTTCCGGGCAGGTTCATTGAATCCGGACAGAGTCCTTCCGTGATTCAGCTGGAATGATTCTGCGATTATGAGCTTTAGTCCGCGTTATAGAAACAATTATTCTTCAATTTCGATTCAGAACGGAATATTTCCGCAATTCTGAACGAAGTCCTTCTGCGATCAAACAGAATTCTTCTCCGATTCCAAACGTAATTCTTTTGCATTCGAACGGAATTCTTCTGCAGATTGAACGAAATCATTATGTGCTTTTGGATGAAGTTCATCTGCGTTACCATATAGAATCATTTTGCGATTCTGATCGGAGTTATCGTAATGTCGGTAATAATCCTTCTGCGATTCCGAATGTAGTCCTTTTAGGATAGCAATTAAAATCCTTCTGTGATTCCTCTTACTATTCCGAACAAAACATTCTGATTCTCAACGAAATGCTTTTGCTATTCCGAGCGTAATCATTGTGCAATTTCGATCGACAGTGTAATGCGATTTCAGGAATTCTTCTTCGATTCAAGTGAATTCTTCCATATATAGATGGAGTCAGTTTGTGACTCCAATCTTTATCCCTATCTAGTAATAAATTGCCTTACAATTTCAAACCGAATCTGTGTACCTGAAAGGTGTTTTTGTTTGCGTGTCAAAACATAGTATATTTCGATACCGAACGGAATCTGCGGTTGTAAGCAGATTTATGTATTTTATTGTATATATCAACAAATTATTTCAAATAAAGCTACTCTACAATAATACTCAAGCGAGCTCTCAATAGTTGGAACCGGTAAAAAAAGTAGAACTAGTACGAAAAGCAAAGTGGAAAACCGTTGTCTTAGATTGGGGCGAATAACACTAAGTCGAACGCTGCGCTAAAAAGCGTTCCGAATTCGTGAACCAGCAATAATACACCGAGTTAAATTCTTGGATTCAGAACACCAGTCTTTTTCCAGAACGTTCCAAAAAGTGGCTGTTGTTCCCGAATCCGTGGCTTTTTCCGAAAAAATACACCGTGAACTTGTTAACTTGAATTCGGAACGCTTTTTTGCGTGTGAAGCCACTCTGTTGAAGATCTACACCTAGTAATCGCACCGTGCATGCTGTAGTTGGTGCGTTGAAGAGTAAATGGAATATAATTATTTCTCAAATACCGCCGGGCAATGTTGATTTCACTTGCCCAAGAATCGTAGACAATCTAAGCGACCTTGAAGAGCGTCGGCAATAAACAAAGCCCTCGCCGTGTTCCTACGTAATACGACAGACTTTCTTTGAAACGTGTTGATCAATGACATACGTCAAGACGTAACTAAAAGTTTGCCCTGCAATATTCACATCTTCTAGGTCCAGAATGCTACGCCTATCGATGGAAGACAGCAGCTCAGCAGCGATGTTCTTCTTCTTCTTATTGGCATTACATCCCCACACTGGGACAGAGCCGCCTCGCAGCTTAGTGTTCATTAAGCACTTCCACAGTTATTAACTGCAGGGTTTCTAAGCCAATTACCATTTTGCATTCGTATGTCATGAGGTTAGCGATGATACTTTTATGCCCAGGGAAGTCGAGACAATTTCCAAACCGAGTGCATAGACCGGCACCGGCATCAGACACCAGCCACCTTCAGCATGGTCTTTTGCTGTAGCATCTTACCGCACGGCTAAGGAGGCCCCTAACAGCGATGTTATGATATTGGGTGAAGTTCTTGGAGCTAAAATCCCCTAGAACTATGATTTCATCAAGAGCAGTTGCTATTTCTAGAATATATAAATCGAACTGCAGTGAGCTAACAAATGCTGAATCCCGGACTCGGTCGGGTGGGATATACACGCACGTGAAAACCGTTTCCGGTCACTAAGTTCGATCGTTTTCAACCTGTTCGAGGCAATCCTACGAAGAGTTTACAAAGCTTTTGATTTGAGACTGGAACTCACGGATGGCTACCAGTAGGTACACGCCTCCTATGGTTTACGACGGTTGTTGAAGTTTTGATCACATTGAAACACCTCGTAAGCAGGACCCAATATCTGGCTTTAAAGCGTGTCATCATTCAGCCAAATCTCAGTGAGAACGATTATATCGAAGCACAGTTCAGATGCTGCAAGGCGGTAATCATCGACCGTGGAGTTGATGCCACCCACATTTTGCTAGTAAAGCAGCAGTCGTTCATGTAGCTTCTGGAGCGGATTTATTGAACTGCAAGCGGCTAGCGAATCAATACGGGAATAATGCGAAACATTGGGGTACTTGCCTGCGCGAGGATTTTGGAAGAACTCCTCACCGACACCATACGCAGGACGGCTGCAGGTCATTGACGGGAAGGGCACGACTGCGATGGGTGGCTTAGAAACTTTCATTAAGCTTACGGCGAGCGTGCGTCCCGGTGTTTCAATTCAAACAGTACGGTGAAAAATATTCAGAATATCCACGGAAAGTTCTTATTCTATTGAGTTTCTGTTGAGTATTCTTTGAAATTTACACAGACAATTGTGAATTCCCAATTCTCGATTATTTGAGACGGCTAGTTTTTTATCTTTTATTAGAGTGATTTTTTTTGCAGGGATAAGTTCATCACTAGACGGCTAGTTTGGCATAGCCAACTTAAATGCAAAATCTATTTTTGTCAGAATGGGCCATTTCGCCGAAAATGTCATTTGGTCCAATGGGTCATACGGGCAAATTACTGAACGGGTAATATGGTGAAAAATGACCACTCGCTTGGCTAAATGGCCTTTT
Source organism: Armigeres subalbatus (assembly GCF_024139115.2). NCBI lineage: Eukaryota > Metazoa > Arthropoda > Insecta > Diptera > Culicidae > Armigeres > Armigeres subalbatus. Next base: position 181,523,954 of record NC_085139.1, on the reverse strand, counting down.
TGTCAATTGACCATTGAATGAAATTCCAAAGCCTCTCTACTTTTAAGTTGATACTGGCCTTTAGACCAAAAGACATCTAGCCAAGTACCATTTAGCAAAACTGAACGTTTAACGAAAACTGTTATCAGGTCAAAACTGGTTTGACCGAAAATATAGTTTGGCCGAAAGCGACGTACAGCCAAAAGAAATATTTGGCCAGATTTGAATAAAGTTGTTTGCTCTAAAATGTCATTTGGCTGAAAATGCTGTTCGGCCGAAAAAGCCGTTCGACCGAATATATTATCTGACAAAAATGTCTTTCGGTATAAATTGTAATTTGGCAGAAAGAGCCGTTCGGCCCAAAAATGTCCATTCTGCAACCTTCTTTGAAAAGTGTCGTTTGTCTGAATTGATCATTTTGCCGTTTAGACGTTTAGCCGAATAGGTCATTTGACAGAAAATGCGGTTTGGCTGAAAGGGTTGTTTTGCAGTTAGGGCATTTTCGGGCCAAATGGCCATTCCTACCAAACAGCATTTTGACATTTGGCTGTATGATTTGTTGGCCCAAACGATATTTTCGGCCAAATGGCCCATTCTGTCCAACGACCATTTCTACCAAACGGCATTTTCGGGCTGATGAGGTAATTTCGGCCAAACAACCTATCAGGGAAAACGACTTTTTCGGCCAAATTACTAGTTCGGCCGAATGTCGCTTTCGGCCAATGGAATTTCCCAAGAATTTCTTATGGACAATGCACTAGTCGTTCGATAACTGCAACATGTTTTCGTTTCAGTTGGAGAATACCATTCAATAACTGCGACGCATTCTGGGCGTCAAACGATTGTCAGACGACGTCAGATGCAATAGAAGTGCACCTGATTGTGCAGTGCAATGCAGCTATCATCGACTTCGAAATAGTTTTGAAGTTCAGCTCTCCGATAACTGAAAAACTGATGTAACTATTAAATTGCAGTTAAAAGCATTTCAGACTTTGACTTTCAGTTATCAAACGTCTGCTGTACAAAAAACTTCCCGTAGAAATCCAATAATTCCAAACAATTTTCCGTTGAAAACCAAAGATTTTTTAAAATAAAATCTACATTTAAATTCCGGAGCATTTCTTATGAGTATTGCAGAGAATTTTCCTTGGAATTTCTTAAGAATTTACTGCTTTATCCATGGCCATGCCAAACTAGCCGTCTTAAGGTCACTCCTGACGGAATCCAAGTTTGAAAGTGCTCGCGTTTTCGGGGGCACACCACTCGATACGGGAGCAAAGCACAAGTGTCATTTTTATTATTTCACGCATGCTGCGACGCAGCAAAGCTAAATCAACTAAAATGACAGTTGTACGTCGCCTCCGTATCGAGTAGTGTGCCCCCGAAAACGCGAGCACTTTGAAACTTGGATTCCGTCAGGAGTGACCTTAATTATTCTAGACTGAGAAAGCCAACGTTAAAACACCCATTCTACCAGCCGCACTCTCCTACAATTATGAATAACTGTCTATGTGAATTTCGAATGTAGTTCCCGAAACTTCAAAGTAGTAGAAAATCCGAAAAGAATTTAAAAATTTTGAAAAAAGCTAATAGAATTTTATGGAGAAGTGCATTAGATTTTTCATGCGAAGTTCAAAAGATTCTTCCTTTGAAAATAAAAGAAAATATCTCGAAAAAATGCAAAAAAATCTAAGAAACGTAATAAAACAAATCGCCACGCCAATTCACGCCACCGCCGCCGCCGCTGAAATGGCTATCGGCGTGACACCGAAAACGCCGCCGCCGACCAAAATTCTAACAAACGCCGCCGCCGACGAATATCGGACCGGTGCACACCTCTAGCTGCAGGTCGTTGACGGGAAAGGCTCGACTGTGACACCGAATGGTTGAGATTCCGGTTGCAAGCAGATACCGAGCGGAATCTGCGGTTGCAAGCTGAGATTTTGTTCACGCATATTCTGCCTTAAATCGTATTTTGGCCAAAATTTTCCTTCCCATAGTCCGATTCGGCAAATTTTCAAAAGAAAATTATGGGACTCGTTATCGAACACAACTTGTTGCGAGCAAATCGATTAAGAGTAAGTGCCTGAAAAAATGGGCGAGACATTTTTACTCGTTTCTGGCGTGAAAAAATGTATTTTAGCCATAACATCTGATCGCATAGTTTGATCCTGCCAACTTTCAATAGGAAACAAGTTAGCAGGATTCTCCGTTGAATGCAACTTGTTACGAGCAAGTCGGTTGAGGGTAAGTGCCTGCCTACAAAATGGTCGAGATTTTTTCCATTTTTTCCGAGCCATAACTTCTGTCTGATCTCATAGTCTGATCCGGCCATTTTTTTATAAACACTATGAAGCTCCGGGCCTCCTATTAAAAGTTTGTTTTTGGAGCGAACATATAACGTTTACGGAGTACAAGAGAAAAGAATATATTTAGTATTCGAGGCAAAAGGGTTTCATAATATGCAGTCGTGAATAACATCAGGTTCTAAAGCTAATCTATCTGATTTCATACTATGATAAATAGCAGAAAAGCATTAAAAGGTAAGTTACATTTCCCTAAAATTTGAAACAGTAAATATGAGGTGCAAGCGTTAAAAAAGAACGTTCCGATAAAAGGGAATGCACGTGACAGAGTTCGCATACGAAGCAATGATCAATTGAAAGAATGTTGCTATCTCTGCTTGATAACGACCGCCAACAACAAAAGGGCACTGCACCGACGAGCTTTATCTACTTCTAACTACATAGAAATTTGAAAACAACAAGGCCACTAACTGTCAAAATTAACATTTACTGGTTTTGTTGGTTTCTTACTTTCATGAACAACGAAAGAAAAAGATATTCGCTCGTGCAATCCCCTATACCGAAAAACAAAACAAAAACGCATCGTCAAGGGAAATGCCTACAGTGGGCACCGAATAAACTTGCAGGATGCTTATAAAACCGGTTGAGCTAGAAAAAAAAGAATTCGATTCGATGTGTCTCGTGTGTTTGCACTATGGATGACATTTTTCACTTTTCTCAATATCCCAGGTCATTCGGTGGGAAGACAAGTTGATGCTTTTAATTTTAAGATTGTTGGGGGATTTGGTTTGAAATGTGTAGCAAAAGAAAAGCGATTAAATATTACAGCCAAAAAATATACAAACTCATTAGATTCAAACATGATAGCTTGTCTGAAAATACATCAAATATTAAATCATTTGAATTGAGTTTAGGTTTTCCTGAATAAAGCTAAACTAGAATTTTATACTATTAAATTTATATCACTGTTGTTGATACTAATGAAATTCTGGAGAAAAACCCTTGTTGAACCAAAGGATGAATATGCATCAACTCAACATCCAACACAATTCATAATATTCACAGTTCGTGACGATTCCGTAATCACAGCTGAACATAACGAGTTGGCAATTCTAATTAAAATAAATTTAATTGCCATTCCGTGCCAAACGTCTCGTCGGTTGCCACTTGCCTACATGCCATCCGCATAATTTCCAACACAAAGCCATGAATGGAATCCTTTCTCTTAGGGAAACGGCAACAGTAGATCGAGAATAAAAACAACAATCGTATAGCATACGCAAACACTGTCTTCACGGAGATTAGAAGTGAGGATTGAGAAGAAACAGGATTGAACCGCCAATAAAATAGAAGATTTATGAGCTCTTGTGTGACCACGACAACTGTGGAGCAACGGACCGCTTCGACTAGATTCCGTTTCAGTTGCTTCCGTCCACGGCGAAAGGAGGCACAATTTATGACACATTTCTTCGAGTTAGCCCGACCGATGAAATCCGACGATCATCGACACTGCTTTACGATGTGGACGTACTGGAAGGATGATTTAGGCACGTTGCATTGTGGCAGACGAGACGCAGTACTGAAAACAATAAATCTGTTGTTTGTTTTGGATTGCGCCTCAACTTTAATATCTAGCATAATTTTTCTAAAGGAACAAAGTATGCTTTCATTGTTTCATTGAGACTCTTGGCGCATACAAAAATACTGTGTACTGTAGGTGGCACATTAGATTCAGATTGAATTCAAGACCAATATGTACATCTACATAGCATTATTATGTTCGGGTATTTTTTTTCCCAAAATTATATAACTATGAACTAAAGAAAATCCCATTTACATGAACACTTTTGAAAAGATTAGCGAGATTTAATTGCTTTCAATACAATTTTGTAACATTGTTAGAATAAGTCGTGTGTGAACGTGAGTGTGCGATCGTGTTTCTTAAACATAATGGAAATTAGTGGAACATGGCTGTTTTGTATTCAGCTCACAAACCGTAACGTCCTTCAAAAGCTATCTTAGTTGCAGCGTACAATGGCTTCACTATACAACAAAGTTGGGCTAATTAATTAATGATTATTGCTTCCTATCGAATAATTTGAAACCAGACCTATCGCAAAAATGACCCTCTATTAACTAGAACTCGCATAAACATTCTGCTAACCAAAACATCATCGGTATGGATCAGTGCAAATATGTGTGTTATGAGTTTTCAACAGAATTGACTTGAATTAACGAAGAACAGAAGAAGCGCTGACCACTTGGAACGTAGGACAATCTCCTGCCGTTCCAAATGGTTTCACATGAGTGATAAACTATTCAGTAAGTTATTCTGTGGAACCTGTCTGCTGTCAAATTCAAATTTTATATCCTTAGAGTTCTGTGGCGATCAATGTGACTTTGGCTTCCTATTACACTTGAAGTTGAATTAAACAAGAATAAATGCAATTGGCGAAGCTCAATAGAATTCTGAATTGTTTGTGTGAAGAAACTTTTTGATCATAAAATAAATGTCCTCCGGCTAACCATTGAGGAGGAAAACCAAATAAAAACTTAATTGCGGATCTCCAGTTAATCCAGGAGAAGATTTACCGGCTGACATCAAAGCCATTGGGGTTTACAAATCACCAGGAGAGCATGGTGGTGAGGCACTATTGGTTAGAGCTAGAGTACCGAGTTACTACCAAGATTTAGGAAGATGGAGCTCTGCCACGGGAGTGGATGAAGGATGTCGTGTGTCCCCGTCTACAGAAAAGGGCGACAAGCCGGAGTGTAGAAACTACTGCGGAATCGCATTGCTGAACATCGCCTATAAAGTACACTCCCAAATTGTATGCCGCCGACTAGCACCCATTGCAAGAGGATCCGTTGTGTAGTCAGTTAAGTTTCCCTATACCCTGAAGATCCAGATATCCGAAACATTGGGAAGATTACGCTTCTGAGACCATGTAGATGAATCTGAAATGCTTGGATCCTATACCACATCATTAGATAATTCGAAACACTCAATCAAGACTAAGCATCCTGATCGTTGAGACAGTGATCAGTTTTCAGTAATTAGAGATGCTCAAGGTTCTCCAAAATGTTCTCGAGTTCAGCTCAAAGTATCTATCGGATCAACCAAGGTTTTTCAATGTTCTTATCGTCGTTACATTATGCCCAATAAGCATATGCTCATCATACAAACCCAATTTTCTTGCATATCAGATGTTCAAGGTACTCCAAAACGTCATCAAATTCAACCCAAAATATCTACCGGATCAACCAAGGCTTTTTACAATGTCCTCAACATCGATATGTATCCAACCTGATTCAATAGCATATGCGCACCAACTTAATTTTCTTGAATACGAGATAATCGTTCTCGAGTTCAACCCAATTTATCTACCAGATCAACCAAGGCTTTTGCAATGTTCTTATCTTCGGCATATACCCATTCCGGTCCAATAGGCACATAATGTAAATCCAATTTTCTTGAATACGAAGAGTTCATGGTACTCCAAACCGTTCTAGATTTCAGTTCAAAGTATCAACCAGTTTGCCATCAGTATGTACCCAATCCAGTTCATAAAGCATATGAAATCAAGAGATCAAGATCAAGAAATAACGAATGAGGTGTTTCGTGTTTGTGTCGGGCGATGTAAAAGAAATGAGTAAAACCTACCTACTCAATGGAACTGCTGTTTTTCTTGTATCTTTATTAATGTGTTTAGGAACTGCTGGGATGTTTAGTGATGCACGGCTATATCATTCAAGACTTGGTTGATGAGAAAGATCAGATGTTCTGAACTCCAGGAAGGTTTGAAGAACCAAAAAGGTCGTTGATAGATTTGGAAAGTAATGAGTGAAATGAATGAAATTCTGAAAAGAGTTTCTAGAGTAGCTCCTAGTGGAATTGCTGGCGAAACTACTGGAATATTTCCCGGAGGAAATTCCGGAACAATTTCTGAACAAACTTCCGGAGGAATTCTTAATCGAACTTCTTCTGGAAATCTTGGATTAACTTCTGGACGAACTTTTGGATGAGTTTCGGAACAAAATTTCGGAGGAAATCCTGGGATAACTTCAGCAAAAATTCATGTAGAAAGCTTTCACAGGTATTCCTGGAGAACCTCCGGAGGAAATCTTTGACGAACTTCTAGAGGAATTCTTCCGGAAGCATTCCTGGAGGAACTTCCGGAAGCATTCCTGGAGGAACTTCCGGAGGAATTCCTGGAGAAACTTCCGGAAGAATTCGTGGAGGAACTTTCGGACGAATTCGTGGAGGAAGTTCCGGAGGAATTCCTGGAGGAACTTCCGGAGGAATTCCTGGAGGAACTTCCGGAGGAATTCCTGGAGGAACTTCCGGAGGAATTCCTGGAGGAACTTCCGGAGGAATTCCTGGAGGAACTTCCGGAGGAATTCCTGGAGGAACTTCCGGAGGAATTCCTGGAGGAACTTCCGGAGGAATTCCTGGAGGAACTTCCGGAGGAATTCCTGGAGGAACTTCCGGAGGAATTCCTGGAGGAACTTCCGGAGGAATTCCTGGAGGAACTTCCGGAGGAATTCCTGGAGGAGCTTCCGGAGGAATTCCTGGAGGAACTTCCGGAGGAATTCCTGGAGGAACTTCCGGAGGAATTCCTGGAGGAACTTCGGAGGAATTCCTGGAGGAACTTCGGAGGAATTCCTGGAGGAACTTCCGGAGGAATTCCTGGAGGAAGTTCGGAGGAATTCCTGGATGAACTTCCGGAGGAATTTCTGGATGAACTTCGGAGGAATTCCTGGAGGTACTTCGTGGGGAGGAATATCTGGAGGAACTTTCGGAGGAATTCCTGGAGGAACTTCCGGAGGAACTTCCGGAGGAATTCCGGGAGGAACTTTCGGAGGAATTCAGGAGGAACTTCTGGAGGAATTCCGGGATGAACTTCCGGAGGAATTCAGGAGGAACTTCCGGAGGAATTCAGGAGGAACTTCCGGAGGAATTCAGGAGGAACTTCCGGAGGAATTCAGGAGGAACTTCCGGAGGAATTCCTGGAGGAACTTCCGGAGGAATTCCGGGAGGAACTTCCGGAGGAATTCCTGGAGGAACTTCCGGAGGAATTCCGGGAGGAACTTCCGGAGGAACTTCCGGAAGAATTCCGAGAGGAACTTCCGAAGGAATTCCGGGAGGAACTTCCGGAGGAATTCCGGGAGGAACTTTCGGAAGAATTTCGGAAGGAACTTCTGGAGGAATTTCCGGAGGAATTCCGGGAGGAACTTCGGAAGTTCCTCCCGGAATTCCGGGAGGAACTTTCGGAAGAATTCCGGGAAGAACTTCCGGAGGAATTCCGGGAGGAACTTCCGGAGGAATTCCGGGAGGAACTTCCGGAGGAATTTCGGAAGAAACTTCCGGAGGAATTCCTGGAGGAACTTCCGGAGGAATTTCGGGAGGAACTTCCGGAGGAATTCCGGGAGGAACTTCCGGAGGAATTCCGGGAGGAACTTCCGGAGGAATTCCGGGAGGAACTTCCGGAGGAATTCAGGAGGAACTTCGGAGGAATTCAGGAGGAACTTCCGGAGGAATTCCGGAGGAACTTCCGGAGGAATTCAGGAGGAACTTCCGGAGGAATTCAGGAGGAACTTCCGGAGGAATTCAGGAGGAACTTCCGGAGGAATTCAGGAGGAACTTCCGGAGGAATTCCGGGAGGAACTTCGGAGGAATTCCAGGAGGAACTTCCGGAGGAATTCAGGAGGAACTTCCGGAGGAATTCCAGGAGGAACTTCGGAGGAATTCAGGAGGAACTTCCGGAGGAATTTCGGGAGGAACTTCCGGAGGAATTCCGGGAGGAACTTCCGGAGGAATTCCGGGAGGAACTTCCGGAGGAATTCCGGGAGGAACTTCCGGAGGAATTCCGTGAGGAACTTCCGGAGAAATTCCAGGAGGAACTTCCGGAGGAATTCCTGGAGGAACTTTCGGAGGAATTCCTGGAGGAACTTCCGGAGGAATTCCTGGAGGAACTTCCGGAGGAATTCCTGGAGGAACTTCCGGAGGAATTCCTGGAGGAACTTCCGGAGGAATTCCGGGAGGAACTTCCGGAGGAATTCCAGGCGGAACTTCGGAGGAATTCAGGAGGAACTTCGGAGGAATTCCGGAGGAACTTCGGAGGAATTCCAGGAGGAACTTCCGGAGGAATTCAGGAGGAACTTCCGGAGGAATTCAGGAGGAACTTCGGAGGAATTCAGGAGGAACTTCCGGAGGAATTCAGGAGGAACTTCGGAGGAATTCAGGAAGGAACTTCCGGAGGAATTCGAGGAACTTCCGGAGGAATTCAGGAGGAACTTCCGGAGGAATTCCAGGAGGAACTTCGGAGGAATTCCAGGAGGAACTTCCGGAGGAATTCCAGGAACTTCGGAGGAATTCCGGGAGGAACTTCCGGAGGAATTCAGGAGGAACTTCAGGAGGAATTCCGGAGGAACTTCCGGAGGAATTCAGGGAGGAGCTTCCGGAGGAATTCCAGGAGGAACTTCCGGAGGAATTCAGGAGGAACTTCCGGAGGAATTCAGGAGGAACTTCGGAGGAATTCAGGAGGAACTTCCGTAGGAATTCCTGGAGGAACTTCCGGAGAAATTCCTGGAGGAACTTCCGGAAGAACTTCCGGAGGAATTTCTGGACGGGGGAATTCCTGGAGGAGCATCCGGAGGAATTCCTGGAGAAACTTCCGGAGGAATTCCTGCAGGAACTTCCGGAGGAATTCCTGGAGGAACTTGCGGAGGAATTCCTGGAGGAACTTGCGGAAGAATTCCTGGAGGAACTTCCGGAGGAATTGCCGGAATTGCCCGGAGGAATTCCTGGAGGAACTTGCGGAGGAATTCCTGGAGGAACTTCCGGAGGAACTTCCTGAGGAATTCCTGGAGGAACTTCCGGAGGAATTCCTGGAGGAACTTTCGGAGGAATTCCTGGAGGAACTTCCGGAGGAATTCCTGGAGGAACTTCCGGAGGAATTCCTGGAGGAACTTCCGGAGGAATTCCTGGAGGAACTTCTGGAGGAATTCCTGGAGGAACTTCCGGAGGAATTCCTGGAGGAACTTCCGGAGGAATTCCTGGAGGAACTTCCGGAGGAATTCCTGGAGAACTTTCGGAGGAATTCCTGGAGGAACTTTCGGAGGAATTCCTGGAGGAACTTCCGGAGGAATTGCTGGAGGAACTTCCGGAGGAATTCCTGGAGGAACTTCCGGAGGAATTCCTGGAGGAACTTCCGGAGGAATTCCTGGAGGAACTTCCGGAGGAATTCCTGGAGGAACTTCCGTATGAACTTCTGGAGGAACTTCCGAAGGAATTCCTGGAGAAACTTCCGCAGGAATTGTTGGAGAAACTTCCGCAGGGATTGCTGGAGAAACTTCTGCAGGAATTTCTGGAGGAACTTCTGCAGGAATTTCTGGAGGAATTTCTGCACGAATTTCTGGAGGAACTTCTGCAGGAATTCCTGGTCGAACTTCCGCAGGAACTCCTGAAGGAATTCCTTGAGGAGCTTGCGCAGGAATTCCTGGAGGAACTAGACCTCCACTTGCTGTTTAATTTTCTCACCCGCACAAAGCAAAACGAATATTTATTTCAAAGATCGTGCGATCGTCCTGCGTTCTAGACAAAGCAAGTTTGGACGCGAACTTTTTATTCACTCACCGCACAAAGAACAAACTCGGATTTCGCTAATTTCTTCGTCCTGCCTGGAAACGGTCGATCTCGCACCAATTAATTTGTTCTCAAAGCTGAGCTCTCGGTACGCTTATGAGGTCTCAGTTACCCATCCCCAATGAAACTCCGATAAATTTGCATGCTGTAAGAATAAATAAGGCAAACAAAAAAGCTGTGCATATTTGTTGTTTCTCTATCAATTCAAGACAAAATTTTCAAAACGACTTATCTGCTTTTGTAAACAAAGATTCAAACGACGATTTGACGAATCTGATAGCTCTCCCACGCAAACCAACACCATCAACAGGTAGCGGAATCCTTCACCAACCTATTGATGGTGTTGGTTTGCGTGGGAGAGCTATCAGATTCGTCAAATCGTCGTTTGAATCTTTGTTGACAAAAGCAGATAAGTCGTTTTGAAAATTTTGTCTTGAATTACGACTAGCAAAGCAACTACGAAGTGTGTATTCAATCAAACTCCCAGTCATAGATATCAAAACGCTGATATAATTTGAAAAGGTTGCCTAATTTGTAATGTTGTTAGTTTCTTGTTCTTGAAAAATATTCTTAATTGTTGATCACAATCTGGAGACCTATCACGCCCTGTAAAAATTTCCAACTGCACAGAAAGAATATATTTTGTATTTGATTCTGTTATAAATTTAAAACAAAATATGTTATTTTTATGATAAAATTGTAACAAAATTTGATAGTTTTTTGTTTCCGGTAGTGTAATTTTTTATAGGAATTTAGATATTTTAACAACCTGCACCATATTTCTAACAAATTTTGTTATAAAAATTTAGTATAACATAATAACATATGTTCATATAATTTTGATATGACCTTCTAGTCGGGTAACTTCTTTATAATCGTGCCATGGGTGCACTAAACTATACTAAACACTAAACACTCCCTATAATCGTTTCCGTTGATGAAAGTTTGAAAGTTTACCAAATTTAGTTGGAACTGGTCCTAGAATTTAGAAGTTACGCTAAACAGTTCGCTTTGTAAAAAATGCATCTTCCACACATCTTCCACGCTTTTACGCTCACCCTTTCTATACTCGTCTCTCTAGAATAAAAAATATGTGTATCAAAATTAATTGAAATCAATCAAGGGGTTCAAAAGTTACATTATTAATTTTGTAAACATTACCCCTCTTCCAACACACTCCACGTTTTACCACCACCTCTATAATATTTTTCTTAGAATAGAGAATTTGGTTAAACTCAGTCGTGGGGTCACAATGAATTGTTTGTTTTTAGACAATAAACCTTCCAGTCCCTCCTCTTTTTCTAATGACACTCCCACCTCATCTTTTATCTTCCTCTTAGGATAGAGAATTTCCTGAAGAAGGTGCACTATAAGTTTTCAAACATTTTTGTTAGGAAGTGTACATACGTTACCATATGTCCATATACGGTAAGTCAGACTCAATCACGTCGTCAACCAGACAGATAAGGCAAGCAAGTCAATTCCCGCAAGTCCTTCGGAATCTGGGAAGTGGAATGTTCCACAGAAGAGCAGTATGGCATCAAAAATTGCCCTATAATCACTATTAATTGAGAATGCATACAAGGGCCATTGCTAGCCGAGAAGTAATCAGTTGAACATGTTTGCGTAGGTTGTGGCAACAACTACCGCCCTGATACGTGAGCGCTGTGATGTGATCCACTACGTTTCGATGAATTTGTCTTTAATAGTTGCCGCCACAGACCGACCGGTAGCCGCAATGCGTGTCCCAGTCTAATTAATAATTCTGTACATCAGGTCGATCGGGGACCAACCGATCAGCAGCGGCTTCTCACACATCTGGTAAAATTATCTCGTCGCCTCACCACGTCAGATGCGATGGCGGCACACACCTTCGCTGCGTTGCATAAATTGAAGTGTTTGGCAAAGGTGTCGATCGGTGAACGGACGAATTCAAGAGATGAGCATCTCAGAATGGGACCTTAAATCATTGCATTCGTATCGTCAGTCCTCGGATCACTCCATTAGAATGCCAATTACTCAGCTGGAAGCCTGTACGATGTACGATGACGAAACTAGAGATACTCCGATTAATTGATACCTTTGAATAACCAAAGGCACTATTAATCTCTGAAACATTGCAATCAATTGCTCATATATGCATTAGTCATAATCTGGATGATGAAAGTCCAGAAAGAGTGCTTGCCACTGCTTAAGTGTTTAACCCAAATCATCCAGAGTAGTGCTTCAGGCTGATATGATATAAATTGTTTTATGATTTATTGTCAATTACGTAAAGCAAATCAGTTGTCTATTAGCTAAGCAAATATTGCCCGAAACTGCGTACTAATTGCAATGCTTCAGGATTATCTACCCATCAGGTAAGAACGCAGATATTACAGCTTTAAAGTTTGTTACAGAAATATATCTAAACCCAATTCCCATCATCTATAGAAGCAGAGACCACAATACTAGCAAATATTGCAACATCTTAAAAACCAGAATCAAATCTTGAACCTCCTTACAAACGTATATGCCATCATCATCGCCTGCCATCATTGATCCCATTGACACCGAGTAGATCTCTCTCGGAACGGAAGCCTGTAGCAAGCAGCAGTTGCAAACAATCATTGGCAACATTCTTAGTTCACTTCTATCTTCCCAGTTTGCACTCTGCGAATCATAATAATAACAGCAAACAAACTCAAATAAAAACAATTAAAATGTTAATTTGCATTTTTTTTATGGCGGTGTGAAGCCAGCGCGTCTCGGTCGTTCTTTATGGGATGGAATTCTGAGCGTTTGATGCGCAGCATACAAACATGACTAAGCGCAGGGCCTCCCTCTGCTCCGTATAAGATGAGGGTGCCGTGATATCGGATTACGTTCCGACCGTTTTGCGTCTCCTGGGCACAGCGTTTATCGTTTGGCCGCTCGATGATATTGCATTGGGAATAGCAAAGACAAACAGACTAATGTATTAACGGATTTTGTCTTAACATTATTCGTTCATTTAACATTTTTCAACATTGTAGATGTAGACATTGACTTAGTCTTGGCTTGCAATGGTAAAGTCCTAAAGTTGTGTTTTGCAATTTCGAATGTTCAGAACCTTATTCTATAAGTTCTCAAATAAAATGCTGCTGCATAAAGTTACCATTCGTCTAGGGAATGAGCATACATAAACGAAATCAAAACAGAAGATGTCGAATACTTGGAATGGGCTGCAGATCGAAACGGTAGCAGGCGACGACGGACGTCGGTTACTGCGTGGCGGCTACCGAACAAAGACTATGCAAGCAAACGTTGCGATGATGATGGCAAAATCTGGAACGGAAGGAAGGAGCCCGTTGGACCGGGGACGTTTCTTATCTGCTTGTGTAGCATTCTTCTACGACTTCCGAGCTGCTTTTGACGATTCCATGTTTACGATGCGATACGAAAAGTTTACTCACAAACATAGAAGTTTCGCACGGGTGTCAAGTATGTCGTCGATGGTACTTAGTTAATCTTCTGCGAATTCCAATACAAGAGCAGCGGCAAGTAAATTGTTTGACTGGGCTTATTCCGGACGACAGGTGGTGAAGCTGAGAATCATGAGTCGAGAAGTTTTGTACAATAAGCCACTTTAGCAAATATGATATGGAATTCCCAGAAGACTTCGCGTTTGTACAAGTATTCGACCTTTGAACAAATCTAGATGTAATGAGATCTTAATTGTGTTTAAAGGAGAATAGTTTTTAATTGATGACGACTATTACTTTACTACTGTTGCTACAGTAGCTTTTGAGAGTATTTAACAAGTGGGAAAAGTAGGCGAAAGATAACTGCTGACTGTCAATACAAAATTATCATTTTTGGCACTTGACCCTCTACCACCCAAATTTTTGTTTTCGCACATTCATTAAAAAATCCTTCCAGCGCTTAAAGAGGGGAATAAAAGTTTATTAACAAATGGCGAAAAGGCTCAAAAACTTGCTCAGCAGTTTTAAAGTGCCAATAATTTTAGTCTAGATCTCACTAGTCCAATTGAGGATCAGACTTAACGGAGCTTCGAAGATATTCTCAATCAAGAGAATGTTTTTGACCCTTCGTTGGGAACTAATTTGGATGAAGTGAGATCTTTTACAAGAAAATTTAAAAATATGAAAGCCCCTGGCGATGATGGTATTTTCTACATACTTATCAAAAAATTTCCTGAGAGCTCTTTAGTCTTTTTGGTTAAATTATACAACAAATATTTTCAATTGGCATACATCCCAGATAAATGGTAAGACGCCAAAGTTGTTCCAATTTTGAAGCCGGACAAAATTCCAGCTGAGGCTTCTAGTGATAGTCCAATCAATTTGCTTTCTTCAATAAGCAAACTGTTTGAAAAGATTATTTCAAATAGAATGATGGTTCATATTAGTGACAATTATATTTTTGCTGATGAGCAATTTGGTTGTCGCCATTGGTTGTCGCCATGGGCAATCAACTACTTATCATCTATTACAAGTTACGAATTTATTTCGACTCAACAAATCTGAAAGATATTCGACTGGAGATGATCTTCTTGAAATAGAGAAAGCATTTGACAGTGTTTGGCATGAAGGTTTGATTGTAAAATTGATGAATTTTAATTTTCCACTGTACATTATGAAACTGATAGAAAATTATCTCCCGAACAGCAAACATGTTGTAGAGAAGTTACAGTAACTCATATACAACCAAATTTGGTCACATTTGAGTTGTTGCAGCCAAATCAGTGTGAGCTGCGCTACTCGGGTTATCAGATCTGATAGATTATTTGTAAGAGCTTGTGTTACTCAAGGAACCATATTGGGGCCCTTATTGTATAACATTTTTACTTCTGACTCACCTGTGTCATTTGTAGTAGATTGCAAAAAAGTTTGGATATTTTCTCCACTTACTTTGGACAAGTAGGAAATTTCCCCGAATACTTCCAAAACTTGCAATCTTCTATCGCAACGATTAGCTCCTTGTAGCCTTAGTATAAATGATTAGGTTAAGTTTAGTTTAAGTTGGTCGGGGTTCAGCCAAATCACACTAAGCGACAACAAAAAATTACCCATTTTTGTGCTCAAACTTTCGTTTAGCAGATTTAGTTGGCCGCAAATCGTATCGGTTATCCCTCAATCCCATAATTGAGGATATCCCATTGCAAACGTAAGCTTAAATTGATATGAAACTAATTCCGTTATCTTTGTACGAACAAAATATCACAAGTCAGTCGAAAAGCCAGTCGAAAAGCCATCAAATAAATACTATGGAAAAGGTAGGTAGAATGTTTGCTTCTTCATTTATTTATACCAATACAAACAAGCAAGCGAAACTAAAAGACCCTTTCTAACTGTTCTTGTATTTTTCATAGGTAACATGTTGAGAAAAATTAGGGCAGCGGGGACTATGTCCAAGGGCTTGACGATCCCTCCCCAAGCCATCTGCGAGTTGTGGGGCTTACCTAGGTGGTGGGGTTTGACAGTGGGCCCTGTTAAACCTCTATAAAAAGCTACATGTATCCACAAGTAGGCTCCGCTCAAAGCGCACAAGCTCAAGTCCTGGTGTAATGTGGGACGCTATACAGCCCTGACACGACGGCCCTCCCTTGAGACAGGAGGTTTGCGCAGGCCCAATAAGCCGCCTGAAGAACCAATAATTACGAACAATATAAGAGATAATGCGACTCGATATAATCGGCAAAGACCTAGGCGACGAATAAAGGATCACGATTGAAAGCTTAAAACATGGAACTGCAAGTCGCTAGGTTTCGCAGGTTGCGACAGGATGATCTACAATGAATTACATCTCCGCAACTTCGACGTCGTGGCGCTGCAGGAGATTTGCTGGACAGGACAGGAAGTGTGGAAAAGCGGGCATCGAGCGGCTACCTTCTACCAAAGCTGTGGCACCACCAACGAGCTGGGAACCAGCTTCATAGTGCAGGGTAAGATGCGCCATCGTTTGATTGGGTGGCAGCCAATCAACGCAAGGATGTGCAAGCTGAGAATTAAAGGCCGTTTCTTCAACTATAACATCATCAATGTGCACTGCCCACACAAAGGGAGACTCGACGACGAGAAAGAAGCGTTCTACGCACAGCTGGAGCAGACATACGATGGATGCCCACTGCGGGACGTAGGGGTAGGAAGGGAAGAAATGTATAGACCGGTCATCGGACCGGATAGTCTGTATACCGTATCGAACGACAACGGCCAACGATGCATAAACTTTGCAGCTTCCCGCAGAATGTTAGTCTGAAGCACCTTCTTTCCCCGCAAAAATATCCACAAGGCCACATGGAGATCACCTAACCAAGAAACGGAAAACCAAATCGACCACGTTCTAATCGACCTTCTCCAACATCACGAACGTACGCACTTGCCGCAGTGCGAATATTGAATCCGACCACTACCTCGCTGCAGTATGCCTGTGCTCAAAACTCTCGACGGTGTACAACACGCGTCGAAGTCGGATGCCGCGGCTTAACATTGGGCGGCTACAAGACTACAAGACTACAAGAATACGCGCAGCAGCTTTAAGTGGCACTCCCAACGGAAGAGCAGCTAGGCGCAGCATCTCTTGAAGATGGCTGGAGAGATATTCGATCCGCCATTGGAAGCACCGCAACCGCTGCACTTGGCACGGTGCCCCCGGATCAGAGAAACGACTGGTATGACGGCGAATATGAGCAGTCAGTAGAAGAGAAGAATGCAGCATGGACGAGATTTCTGCAACACCGCACGAGAACGAACGAGCCACGATATACACGGGCGCGGAACAGACAAAACTCGATTTTCCGGAGGAAAAGCGCCAGCAGGTAGATCGAGAACGTGAAGAGATGGAGCAACTGTACCGCGCTAATGATACACGAAAGTTCTATGGGAAGTTGAACTGTTCACATAAGGGCCACGTGCCACCAGTGTTGGTAAAATCACTCATAAATCTCAATCAACGAGCGCTCCCGTGCGATAGAAATCGTCTGCGATTTTAAAGGAATGCATCACGCTTGAATTTTTCATGCTAAAACGCATAATTTTGGTTTAAAATCGCATTTGAAATCAATTTGGAGGCAATTTATTGCTTATACATAAAATAGTGTCTAATGTTTTATGCGACAAACGTCAATTCATTGTTTTTAACGAAAGAGAACAAAAGAAAACCTACGATTATTCAAATGAATTATTCAACTCATCCATGAGATTTTAGGTGCTGAGTTGGGTGCGTTTCAACTCACGCTTGATTTGAATCATCCATGAGTTTTGAGATTTTGAGTTTTTACCAACACTGCGTGCCACAGCCCGATATGTGTAAGGACATAAACGAGAACCTTCTTACAAACGAGCGTGAGGTGATCCGAAGGTTGCAGGTTGCGGCAGCACTACGAAGAACACCTGAATGGCGATGTGGCAGACGAAGATGGCGGTATTGCGATGGACCTGGGAGAACGCGCGCAGGACATAATTTTACCGGCTCCGGATCTCCAGGAAATCCAGGATGATATGGGCCGGCTGAATAACAACAGAGCCCCCGGGGTTGACCGACGACCAGGAGAGCTATTTAAACACGGTGGTGAGGCACTGGCTAGAGCGCTGCACTGGGTCATTACCAAGATTTGGGAGGAGGAAGTTTTGCCGCAGGAGTGGATGGAAGGTGTCGTGTGTCCCATCTACAAAAAGGGCGATAAGCTGGATTGTAGCAACTACCGCGCAATCACATTGCTGAACGCCGCCTACAAGGTACTCTCGCAAATTTTATGCCGTCGACTAGCACCAATTGCAAGGGAGTTCATGTGGAAGTACCAGGCGGGTTTTATGGACGAATGCTCCACCACGGACCAGGTGTTCGCCATTCGCCAAGTACTGCAGAAATGCCGCGAATACAACGTGTCCACATATCATCTATTCATCGACTTCAAAGCCGCATATGATACAATCGATCGGGACCAGCTATGGCAGCTAATGCACGAACACGGATTTCCGGATAAACTGACATGGTTGATCAAAGCGACGATGGATCGGATGATGTGCGTAGTTCGAGTTTCAGGGGCATTCTCGAGTCCCTTCGAAACCCGCAGAGGGTTACAGCAAGGTGATGGTCTTTCGTTTCTGCTATTCAACATCGCTTTGAAAGGGGTAATACGAAGAGCAGGGATTAACACGAGTGGTACAATTTTCAATAAGTCCGTCCAGCTATTCGGCTTCGCCGACGACATAGATATTATGGCACGTAACTTTGAGAAGATGGAGAAAGCCTACATCAGACTGAAAAGGGAAGGATTGGACTAGTCATCAACACGTCGAATACGAAGTACATGATAGGAAGAGGTTCAAGAGAAGACAATGTGAGCCTCCCACCGGAAGTTTGCATCGGTGGTGACGAAATCGAGTTGGTGGAAGAATTTGTGTACTTGGGCTCACTGGTGAGTGCCGAAAATGATACCAGCAGAGAAATTCGGAGACGCATAGTGGCTGGAAATCGTACGTACTTTGGACTCTGCAAGATGCTCCGATCGAATAGAGTTCGCCGCCGTACCAAACTGACAATCTACAAAACGCTCATTAGACCGGTAGTCCTCTACGGACACGAGACCTGGACGATGCTCGTGGAGGACCAACGCACACTTGAAGTTTTCGAAAGGAAAGTGCTGCGTACCATTTATGGTGGGGCGAAAATCGGACGACTGTGGTGGGCCGGGCACGTAGCCAGAATGTCGGACAGTAACCCGGTGAAAATGGTTCTCGACAACGATCCGACGGGCACAAGAAGAAGAGGTGCGCAGCGGGCAAGGTGGATCGATCAGTTGGAAGATGACTTGCGGACCCTCCGTAGACTGCGTGGTTGGCGACGTGTAGCCATGGTACAACAATTATGCTCAGATTGTTTGAGCCTTCCAAATAAAATACTGCCAAATATGATTTAAAAATGAAGAGCATATCATTTTAAAATCATATTTGGCGTAGAATAATGTATGAAATCAAGGAACTGACGTCGTAGTATCATATTAATCATTAATGTTCGTTGGTCAGTTGGGCCTTAAAAAATTCATAATAATAATAAATCGTACATAAATTTTGATAAGGAAAACAGAATAATCCAGATAGGGAAATATTGATAAGGAAAACAGAATAATGATGGTGCCTTTCTCGTGTATTATAAAACAAGAAACACAGGGGGTCAAAATTACACTTTAGGGAGATAGATTCAGCTATTTCCATCAATTCACATTTATTTGCGTTCATTTGAATGCATTTCAGCACGTCACGAAAAAAAATGATTTTGATGTTTTTTTTTCAAGGAGGACCCTTTGGAAATATGAGAAAAAAACAATGTTTTTTTTAATAATTCCGGAACGAAATGGCCGATTGGTCTAATTTTCAATAGCAAAAAAATAAGAAGGATTCTGCGTGGAATGCAACCTTTGCAAGCAAATCATACAAGGCTAAGTACAAACAAGTGTGTCTCACATTTTTTTTTGTACACACACACATACACATACATACATACATACATACACACATACAGACATCACCTCAATACGTCGAGCTGAGTCGATTGGTATATATCACTATGGGTCTCCGAGCCTTCTATCAAAAGTTCGATTTTAGAGTGATCCTATAGCCTAGCCTTTACGTATACTTAATAAACGCGAATGGCAAAAACATACACCTGAGATTTTTGGACACAAAGCACAATATAAGCTAAGCTTTATTTTTTGCTGAAAATGAAAATAGGTGTAACTCATAAGATATATGAAACTGAAACTGAAAATTAACGAAATATATGACTCTTCATAAAGTTCGCTTGAATTCCCATTATTCCGAAGTCTCGGAGTGAAGCTTCCGAGCCTCCAGAAAAGCGGCTTTCGAGCCGCTTAAAAGAAGGCTTCAATGTATCTTGAAAGGATACCTCTGAGCCTCTTGAACGTAAGCTTCCAAGCCTTAAGAAAGATGAATTTTGAGCCTTTGAAGAGAGCCTGCCGAGCCTCTTGAAAGCAGGGTTCCGGGCCTCTTGAAATGAGGCTTCCGGGCTTCTTCAACAGAGGCTTCCGGTCCTCTTGAAAAAAGGTTTCCGGGCCTAGTACAAGGAGGCTTCCGGGCCTCTTGAAAGGAGGCTTCCGAGCCTCTTGAAAGGAGGCTTCCGAGCCTCTTGAAAGGAGGCTTCCGAGCCTCTTGAAAGGAGGCTTCAGGCCTCTTGAAAGGAGGCTTCTGAGCCTCTTGAAAGGAGGCTTCCTGAGCCTCTTGAAAGGAGGCTTCCAGAGCCTCTTGAAAGGAGGCTTCTGAGCTCTTGAAAGGAGGCTTCCGAGCCTCTTGAAAGGAGGCTTCTGAGCCTCTTGAGAGGAGGCTTGAGCCTCTTGAAGGAGGCTTCCAGGCCTCTTGAAAGGAGGCTCTGAGCCTCTTGAAAGGAGGCTTGAGGCCTCTTGAAAGGAGGGCTTCCAGCTCTTGAAAGGAGGCGAGCCTCTTGAAAGGAGGCTTCCGAGCCTCTTGAAAGGAGGCTTCCGAGCCTCTTGAAAGGAGGCTTCCGAGCCTCTTGAAAGGAGGCTTCCGAGTCTCTTGAAAGGAGGCTTCCGAGCCTCTTGAAAGGAGGCTTCCGAGCCTCTTGAAAGGAGGCTTCCGAGCCTCTTGAAAGGAGGCTTCCGAGCCTCTTGAAAGGAGGAGCTTCCAGGCCTCCTAGAAAGGAGGCTTCCTGAGCTTCTTGAAAGGAGGCTTCCGAGCCTCTTGAAAGAATGCTTCCGAGCCTCTTGAAATGAAGCTTCTGATTCTCTTGAAAGTAGGCTTCCGAGCCTCTTGACAGAAGTCTTTGCCCCTTGGAAGGAAGCTTCCGAGCCTCTTGAAAGGAGGCTACCGAGTCTGTTGAAAGGAGGCTTCTGAGGCCTTGAAAGGAGGCTTCCGGAGCCTCTTGAAAGGAGGCTTCCAGAGCCTCTTGAAGGAGGCTTCCTGAGCCTCTTGAAGGGAGGCTTCCAGGCCCTCTTGAAAGGAGGCTTCTGAGCCTCTTGAAAGGAGGCTCTGAGCCTCTTGAAAGGAGGCTTCCGAGCCTCTTGAAAGGAGGCTTGAGCCTCTTGAAAGGAGGCTTCCTGAGCCTCTTGAAAGGAGGCTTGGAGCCTCTTGAAAGGAGGCTTCCAGGCCTCTTGAAAGGAGGCTTCTGAGTCTCTTGAAAGGAGGCTTGAGCCTCTTGAAAGGAGGCTTCCAGGCCTCTTGAAAGGAGGCTTCCTGAGCCTCTTGAAAGGAGGCTTCTGAGGCCTCTTGAAAGGAGGCTTCCGGGCCTCTTGAAAGGAGGCTGGGCCTCTTGAAAGGAGGCTTCCGAGCCTCTTGAAAGGAGGCTTCCAGGCCTCTTGAGGAGGCTTCCAGGCCTCTTGAAAGGAGGCTGAGCCTCTTGAAAGGAGGCTTCCGGAGCCTCTTGAAAGGAGGCTTCGAGCCTCTTGAAAGGAGGCTTCCTGAGCCTCTTGAAAGGAGGCTTCCGAGCCTCTTGAAAGGAGGCTGGGCCTCTTGAAAGGAGGCTTGAGCCTCTTGAAAGGAGGCTTCCGAGCGTTTTGAAAGGAGGCTTCCGAGCCTCTTGAAAGGAGGCTTCCGAGCCTCTTGAAAGGAGGCTTCCGAGCCTCTTGAAAGGAGGCTTCCGAGCCTCTTGAAAGGAGGCTTCCGGGCCTCTTGAAAGGGGGGTTCCGGGGCCCCTGGAAGGGGGGCTCCGGGGCCCCTGGAAGGAAGGCTTCCGAGCCTCTTGAAAGGAGGCTTCCGAGCCTCTTGAAAGGAGGCTTCCAGGCCTCTTGAAAGGAGGCTCTGGGCCTCTTGAAAGGAGGCCTGGGCCTCTTGAAAGGGAGGCTTCCGGGCCCCTTGAAAGGAGGCTTCCCGAGCCTCTTGAAAGGAGGCTTCTGAGCCTCTTGAAAGGAGGCTTCCAGGCCTCTTGAAAGGAGGCTGGGGCCTCTTGAGGGCTTCCAGGCCTCTTGAAAGGAGGCTTCCTGAGCCTCTTGAAGGAGGCCTGAGCCTCTTGAAAGGAGGCTTCCGAGCCTCTTGAAGGAGGCTTGAGCCTCTTGAAAGGAGGCTGAGCCTCTTGAAAGGAGGCTTCCGGGCCTCTTGAAAGGAGGCTTCGAGGCCTCTTGAAAGGAGGCTGAGGCCTCTTGAAAGGAGGCTTGAGCCTCTTGAAAGGAGGCTTCCGAGCCTCTTGAAAGGAGGCTTCCGAGCCTCTTGAAAGGAGGCTTCCGAGTCTCTTGAAAGGAGGCTTCCGAGCATCTTGAAAGGAAGCTTCCAGGCTTCTTGATCTTCTCTGATCTGTTTAAAAGGAGGTTTTAGAGAAACGTAGAAGGACGCTTCCAATCCTCTTGCATCGAAGCCACTGAGCTTTTCGGGAAAAAGCTTTCATGTCTACACATACCTATATCAAAACTTTATAAATAAAATGTGATAAAAATTTGAAATACATCCGCCATTATGCAGTTTTGCCCGAGGTACCCCCTGGGCCCGGTACAGGTACCCCAGATTGAGATCCGCGGAACTAGATGAAAACACTAAACGTGAGTATAGTTAGACACTAGTAAAAATAGACACATTTTTATTGACAAAATATATAGATTTAATGTATAATGTGTTTTTTTGCGCACACATTACCATTCTCAAGCGAAGTGCAAAAATTATCCATTTTCGAATTCAATGTGTGTGGTCTCAGATAGGCAATAATTTGATTTATGTGTGGATCCATATTGATTATATTTGTGTACTATTGTATACTGAGATTTTCAACAGTGTATGATCTAACAAAGTTGTTTACATATATACTAGGGTGGTTCAAAAAAATCGATTTTGCTCCACAGCGCTCATCTGATTCTGTATCATGTTCTGGGTGTCCTCTGAAAATTTGAGCTCATTTAGATTCAAACTGATTTAGCACAAGCCGTTTAAAGTTTGCATGCAAATTAGTATGGGGAAGTTTATTTTTCATTATACTGATAATGACGCTTCCTCCTTAAGCGCAGCTTAAAAGAAAACCTACATAGCTAAAAGGAATACTCAAGAGCTTTCACTCAGCGAAAATCGCATCTTAATTAATCGTTCCAATAATTAGTAATCGAATTTAATCTATGCCGTGGTTTTCTGGAGCTAATTGCGTAACTCCTCAACAGGCAACATTGCTGCTCGTGGCGCGAAAGATAGCACACACAAATTCAGGTTACTATGTTGCACTGCACGTTTCAGTGATGCCCTCAAGGAAGTTTAACGATCATGACTAAAGATTCGCAACATTTCTTAAAATCGATTACTACATATTGGTGCGATTAATAAACATGCGGTTTTCGTTGGGTGAAAGATGTTGAGTATGCCTTCTAGCTATGTAGGTTTTCTTTTAACCTGCGCCTAATGGGAAAGCGTCGTTAACGGTATAATGAAAAATTAAATTCCCCCATACTTTCCCCCAAATTCCCCCATTTGCATGCAAACTTTAAACGGCTTGTGCTAAATCAATTTGAACCCAAATGAGCTCAAATTTTCAGAGGACACCCAACATGATACAGAATCAGATGAGCGCTGTGGAGCAAAATCGATTTTTTGAACCACCCTAATATATACATTAAAAACATTAATAGGGGAAATTTATCAATACAAACCGTAAAATACCCACTTTGGCGAGTTTTGTTCAAATTATCGGAAATCAATTTCGTCTTTTTGTCACCTTTGGAAACAAAAGGTATAAAGCCTAGATCATTTAGAAATGGGGCACTCCATTTTTTGAATAGTGGCGTTTCTAGTGGTCGGATATGCAAGTTTTTCACAGCGTTTCATAAGTAGTAAACCATTATTTTCGATCTATTTGTTTCACAGTTTGAAACTAACGTGGTTTCAAAATATTCACCATGTAGGAAGAGAAGCGATAAATAATACTGTACAGTCCTGCAAAATCCATCTTCGTCAAAAGCCGGATTTTACCCTTCATTCAGTCCCATGATGGCCCATTCACGTTTTGGCTTGATTTAGCCAGCTGCCATTATAACAAGGATGTGCTACAATGGTACTACAATAGTGGAGTCCAGTTCATCCCAAAGAACCTGAATCCATCAAATTGTCCTCAGTTTTATACAATGGAGTAATTTTGGGTAATTATTAACCAGAAACTAAAGATGAAAGGAGCAGCCACCACTGACATTCGTCGTATGAAGAATTGGTGGAATCAGCTAGCCAAAATTATGACTGGAGAAGGTGTGCGCCGACTGACACGCGGCATCAACAGGAAACTGCGAGAATTTCTTCGAAAAAACGATGCATGATTCGTTTCAGACATTCATATGAAATAGAATAGCAAATATAACTTTTGTTCCATTCCTATAAAGTTTTTCGATCAAAATCAAAGTTAAAAAAAAATATACGCATTTGTAATTGCCCTATTTCTACATGATCCGGTCTTTATGTACATTTCATGTACGAGAAATGCTAAAAAAAATCGTTTTCCAGCTGAGAATCCAGTTTTCAACCTTATGAATTTGATTAAAAAATCGTTTTCCAGATGAGAATGCAGTTTTCAACCTTCTGAATTTGATTAAACTCTTGGGTAAAATAAATATAATAGTGTAAATTGAATGTGTATGAGGTCAAGTTATCAAGTACAACTCACCAGCTAGATTCAACAAATTCAAATATCACGAAAACCCACCCAAGCAAATCACCAAGCACCAAGTATCATTAATCAAACAAACCAGTTCATTGTCGGTACTCTAACTCCAAACATTGGTTTCCTCTGTGACTTATTCATAAGTGGCATTCACTTACCTCAGCAGGATCGTCAGTTGCAGGTCATGGCTGAGACGATCCAAGGCTGCCGTTCCTTCCACTCGAATGGAGTTTATTTTGTCGCGGAGATTTCGCGAGCAAGCAGCCGCACCGTGGCGTTCCCGCAAAATCTCCAAAATATTTGGTTGCCGAAGGAATGCAACGACCTTAACGCAGGAGAAAACAATAAATACGAAATAAAATTATGTTTTATTTAATTTGTTTTGAATGGTTTTACGAGACGAGATAGTAACAACCATTTCGCGGCAGCACTAGCACGTCATCATCAAAATAAAAAAACACCAATATCCCTACGCACCTTATCATTGTAAGCCACCGGAATCTCTGGCGACCCAATGCTCAAACGTGGCAATGCTGGTGGCCGAGGTGGTGGAATGGGCGCAATATCCACCGGAGCCACCGCAGAGGCAGCGATCAACTGCTCGGGTATATGTCGGGCCCGAAGGCAGTCGGTAGGCACTCGCGGGTCCATGAAAGACGTTCGCCGATTGGCGTGATCGATGAAGAACTGTTTGCCACTCTGGTCCATTTTGGTTTCCCACCCGGACGGCAGGTCTTTGTCCGGCGAGGCGAAACAGTTGACCAGTGCCACCAGATCGCGGTTATGTTGGTAACGTGAGAAGCAGGTCGGGTCCCTCCGTACCCGCGAGACCATGTGTTTCAACGCTGCATTGCGATTGTAGATCAGTATGGCATCAGTGTTGGTGTGTAGCATAGAGTAAAAATCTGGCCGACAGATCATCAGTAGGGCCGGGTGAGCCGCGCGGTCAAACTGTAGGTTTTCGATCTGCGCAGCATTGATAGCAACTGCAATAGCGGATGCCCCCTGGCGTGGATTGATAGGTTCGAAGCCGAACCTAGGAGGACTTCGACTTGCACCGTCTCGTCGATCATAAATGGTTCTCCTGATGGACTGATAGCGACGATCAAGCTGCTGACGGTGCTGTTCAGGGCCGTTTATTCCCGAATGTGCACCTGGTCTCTGCCATGATGTGGTTCTTGTGGCATGATCAATGTAAAAAATTCGACCGTGGCTATCCATACGCGCCTCCCATGCCGGTGGAAGCGGCTCGTCAGGCTCAGCCAGGGCCCCTCGAGCACGCTCCGGTATGGACGGAAGTCTTGTGCTGGTTAAATGGCGAACCGGAGAATCAGTCTCAATTTCGTCTTCTCGTCCTTCTCCCACTCTCAACTGATCAACACGATTGCCGGTGGCGGTTACCAGCTCATTGTACCGCATTTCAGGAGACATTATCGTTTCTGGTGAGAAAACATTTCTTGGCCTTAGATCAGGAGGACCAAAGTTATCGGAGAGGACACGAAGTCTTCGGGCATGATGTGTTGGGGTTGGTGGACAAATGAGATCATTACGGGAGCAGCCCACCCGTGTTAACGGGCGAGGTTGCGGTCGGATCGGTTTTGGATGCATGATAACCGGCGATGACCGGTCAGGTGAATGCTCCAAAGGTGATCCCGAGCGAGTTGACGATCCAGAAGGAGGACTCCTTGCACAAGGTGACAAACTCTGGATGGGGAATATGACATGGGTTGCTCTTATTGGTTCTCCGACAAGTAGATCGCCTGTAATTATCGAACTATTTAAAGAGTGCTTAGCCCTTCCATTGGACAAAGCTCTTGTCAAGGGTCTATGTGGATTTATATTACTAGTTTCACTATTGATACCAATGGCAGCGGATTCATTCGAACACGATGGTTGTTGCTCCACTTCTGGAAAATTATACTCAGCTCTACAAGTTTTCCTCAAGGGGGGCTTTGTTACGTTACTAGTACTAGGTTCATTTACTTCAGCCACAGTCTCTATGTCCGGATTTGCATTTCTGTCTAATCTTGCTAACCTCAAGGGTGTATTATCCGACAAACTACCATCTGTTTCTGGAGTTGCTAATGGAGCACTTTCGTTTATGCCCTCCAAAGGTTGCTTAATTACACGAGCAACTTTTTCATGTCGAAGCTGCTTTGGATTCTGCTCATAGAACTCTCCCGGAACAAATTCAACACCAGACGTAGAAGCTTCTGTAGATACCCCATATGACTGTTCGTCTGTGTCTATAATATCGAACGAAAATTCTTCTGATCCTTGCTGATGCTGCTGTTTCCGTTGGTGCTTCGGAGGCCAAGATCGTTCCAAAGGACGATGCACTTGAACCGTCGGACTCGTTGTTTGCCTCTGAGATGGTTTCCCTTCGGTACCTTGCACATCACCAGTGGCAGTTGTCCAAATCTGAAGATAGTCTTGCGAGGGCGAAGATTTAAGGGATCCATTTGGACGGACTTTCTTTTTGGTCCCATTCACGATTGGTTCTTCAAGTGATGTTGATGCTGCTTTGGCTTTACGACGTACTCCGGAACATGGAGCTGAAGAGCTGGATGATCCACATGATTCGGCATGGTGGCCACTGTTGGAGGTTGGAGATGTTGCTGTACAGCATACGGGTGAAGGCTTATTGGACGGTACGCTTGCGCGACCCGGAGATGCTGCATCGCCATCTGAAAGACAAGTTCATATATACGCATTCTTTTTCAATAAAATCTGATTTTACCAATAAAGTGAAGGTTGGCTCCATCACTTGCATTATTATTCGGCTGTTGAAGACCTCCAGATGTGTCCTGGTTCGCCAAGGTTTCAAAAATCTTCAAGTCCAAGCATTCCTCATACGGTGTTGGTGGGAGATTCTCTTGATCTTTCAGTTCAGGTGGTTCATCCTCATCATCGTCAGCAGTTTTCAACGCAATCGATAATCGTGCATGTGGATCTATTTCTGAGATACCGACTGCGCCTTCCAGTTCTTCCTCTGTTTCTTGGGTAGTTTCCTCAGAATTGCTAGAATATAAACTTGTTTAGCCTAAAATAATTTATGTGCATACTCGTTTGCATACGTAAATGAGTTGGTAACTGAAGCAGCATCATGATGGTCAGAAGTAGATTCCATTTTAATAATGTACAATCTATTCGCTGACTTAAATATCTCCGTTGTAGCTTCAATATGCGGATTAGCTTGCTATCATCACATATTACACATTGATGGCGACAGTCTGTCTAGCCACCATTAAATCCAGGCATGGCATTTTTTTCGATTTTACTAACTCATGTTCTTCCTCGCCGCGATAACTACATAGCACTTTACTGACTTTAATTCAATTTTGATTCATTTGATGATTATAAAATAAAACCATTGTAAATAGAGAGCTATTTGGTGCAATCATATTCAATAAAACATAAAACACTTTGTTAAGATTTCCTTCTCCGAGATAACTGAATCACTGGTTCATTACATATTTTAGTAGATTTTTCCTATATCGTTCACTTCTGCGTCACAAAATATCACCAATCATCGTGCAACCACTGCAATTATACTGCATTTTACTACATTTTCTTAGTGCTACCCTTTAAACAGATTGCAAACAATGAAATTATTCCAACTATAATTCTAATGGGAACGAAAAATCGTTTTTGACAACGCAAATGTCAAACTGTGACACTCGATGCATGCTGAACGCACACCAGCAACGATGGTTCCGCCACGCACACTACCCAAAGGGGACCGCGTGGCGCACGTGTATAAACAAAAACAAACCGGTGTATGCAGCGTAAAAACGACTGCAACATGCTGGCAAGGACGCCAAAAACAGCTGATTGCCACCATGGCTCTCCCGTTCTGTTGGAGAGATGTATGCAGGGAGCGTTTGGAGCTGAGAAGTAATATTATCTGTGCTGTCACCGTTACCGAAGAGAGCTGACAGCATGGTTCGTGTATTGGGAAGTGTTCTGATGAGGCTATCTATCGGGGAAAATTGATGTAGCCATGCAATAGAAACGGCAGATTAATAATTTCAATAATACCCTAAGGTCAGTGAGTGAAACATATTTTCCTTTCGATCGAATAAACTTTCTTATAAATTACGACGAAACTTCTCTGTAGACCAATGTGTTTTGATGGAGTTAACTTCCAGTTTTAAATGTATGTTTCAACTGCATGTCATTTATAAATAATTTTCATAACTTACTAATTTAGTAATGCTTTTCAATTAATTTTGAGGTTAGCTTACAGTTTTAAATTCCCTCGTCTGCTTTCCACCTATTGTAACATTTTTTCTGTTGTTTCGGTTGTAGGGTTGAGGCAGGCATTTTCGTTTCATCATAGTCTCGAAAACCTATTTTGTGGAAAATTTTCAATTATTTATGTGAAAAAAATGATTTTGTGGAAAATTTTGTAATTATTTATTGCTAATATTGATATGAGGGAACTGTTCCGATTTCCATCTCACTGAACATATATTCATCCCATCGCAAAACAAAGAAATACAGCACCAATCACGTCGCTTCTTTTTGCTAACACGCGTGCTCTCTGCTGAAAATATCACAAAAATAAGAAACAAACCAAATTTCTTTTCATTGCTCTGTTTTTGATGGTATGGAAATAGGAGCTATGGGATGAAGTGCCGAACAGTTCCCCTATTTATGGAAATTTTGAATTTTTTGTCCTGAAACATTTTGATTTTTTTACGGGAAAATCTTTTTTAATTATTGCAATTTTTGTTTCTAAAAATTCTAATTTATTTTTGTTTTGTGGAAAATTCTCAATTGTTTATGGAAATTTATATAAATAACACAAATAATGCAAAATTTTCATAAACAATTAGGAATTTTCCACAAAACAAAAGTAAATTAGCACTTTTAAAAGCAAAAAATGCAATTATAAAAGAAGAATTTTCCGCTCAGAAATCAAAATGTTCCACGGAAAAAATAAAAAAATTCCATAAATAAATCAAAATTAGCAATAAACAATCACAAAATTTTCTACAAATATTTTTTTTCTACAAAAAATTTAAAACTTTCCTGAAAAATAAGAGCAATAAAAAAAAATTATAAAGGAATTTAAAAAAATAAATTATTTTTTCCTATTGCGCTTTATTGATTACTAGCTGTATGTACCCGACCTTGCTTGGAGTTGCCAGTTTGATTCGCAGTTTTTCAAAATCGGAAAATAATTCTGTTTTCTTATTGATATTTCATCATTTGATCAAAAGAAGGCAGATTTCATTTGAAAACATTGACTGATTTTGAAAAAGGAACCTAACCCAAAATCGCCTTTTTCGCCAAAACGTCTATTTCTAAAGAAGGAAAAACATCCACCGATGTCTGATTCCGGACAAACATCTATTTTTAAAGAAAGGATCACATTCACCATTCAGAAGGAAACACATTAATCATTGCTTTTTATTGGGCAAACCATGATTTCGATGAATGGTTGAGTTGATTGGTAACTAAACAATACCTCTCACCCACACCCTCTTCTTTTCCATACTTAATCCACTATCGTCGTCTCCTTAACATGAAGAGTGTGTATTCCAAATTTGGCTGAAATCGGCTAAGGAGAGATCAGAAGTTACACTGAGGTGATTGAGAGCTAAACAATGCCAGTCCCTCCACAACCTTCCTGTTTGCTAAATATCATCCCTAACACCTACCTTCGTCTTCTTAAGAAAAAGAATGTGTGTTCCAGAGATGAATGATTTAATCATGACAAATTTAATCATCCGTTGGAAGCTTTATTCATTAACTCTCTGATCTACAGATTTCTATGGCCCTTCTATCTTTTCAATAAACATCTTTCAAAAATAGAGAATATGTGTACCAAATCTGGTTGGAATTGGTCCTGAGGGTTGGGAGTTACACTGAATTGCTCGTTTTCTAAAGACAACCCTTTCCCTATACCCTCCCTCTTTTTCCATTCCTTTTGTTATCTTCTCCTTAGGATAGAGAATGAGTGTACTAAATTTGGTTGAAATCGGTACAGGGATTCAGAAGTTACAGTGAATTGCCCGTTTTCTAAACAATACCCCTCCCTTCAGAACCCTTCCCTCCTCCTAGTGAATATGTGTACAAAATTTGGTTGAAATCGGTCCTGGGGTTGCGAGATACACTTAATTGCCCTCCGCCTATACCCTCCCCTTTTTCCCAATGACCATCCCATCCCCTTTGTTATCTTGTCCTTAGGATATAGAATGTGTGTACAAAATTTGGTTCAAATCGGTCCAGGGGTTGATCATGATTTATTCGGAATTTCCCGTTTTATGAACAATACCCCTCCCTCCAGCCCTCCCCCTTTCCCAAATTACCCTCCCATATGATCGTCTCCTCATAGTGAAGATGTTTACAAAATTTGGTTGAAATCGGTCCTGGGAGTTCAAAGTTACACAGAATTGTTCGTTTTC
Organism: Armigeres subalbatus; assembly: GCF_024139115.2. Taxonomy (NCBI): domain Eukaryota; kingdom Metazoa; phylum Arthropoda; class Insecta; order Diptera; family Culicidae; genus Armigeres; species Armigeres subalbatus. The sequence continues at coordinate 181,493,034 of NC_085139.1, read as the reverse complement.
TTCTTTGCTGCTGCAGTAGATGCGTCCTGGGAAACTTTCCTCGGCTCGTTCCTACTGATTCCTAGGTGTCTGCGGGAGTAAACGCAAAATCCGACGCAACTCACGTGAAGGAATAGTATTTATTATCAATAAACTGTCAAACTTCTTTGTCGCGTCTACTCAGACCACTAAATTCCGTTGACAGCCCTTTGCGCTTTTCTATAATAAGCCACCGGGGGCTTAGAGCACCTCCACGGGAGTCCTCATCGTTATTCTTATTATAACGTTCCCTTTCGAGTGCTATTTTAGGATAGCGCCCCGTCTTCCCACCGGTGGTTTCTGTTTTAGGTATAGCGACTTTGTAAACATATTGAATTATTATTGAGTCTCACCGCGCGATGCTAAAAGTAATCTTTTTTCTTTAATGGCTCTACATTCCAACTGGAACATGGCTAGCTGCTCAACTTAGTATTCTATTAGCATTTTCTCAGTTATTAATTGAAAACTTTTCTGTGCCCGCCATTTCATGAGTATGTATTTTGTGTCACAACTATTGTCTATCCGGAATAAATTTATACGGCTTTTTATACCGAAGTTGGATTTTTCTCCAGATACAGGCACAGGCACTTTCCCCACTTCGGAAGTAGTGCGCTGGATTCGCCTAAAGATGCGCTAAACAACGCATCAATTAGTTTGACAAATAAAACTTCGGTAGAAAGTTCGGTTCGGAAGCCTCTACTTCCGAATTCTGACTTGGTGCTACACCGACAATATGCCCAAGAAGCCCACCATTGTATTAATTTTTTTCACCGTTATTCCTTCTGGACTTCCTTCCTCCTGGAAGTCGAAAAAAAAACTCCTGAAATTCCCACCAGTTTTTCTACAGGAAACTCTTGACAAAATCTTGCAGGAATGCTTCCACAGTTTTTGTATTCTCCGAAGCATGTCGCAGAGAAAAAAAATGTAACAACATCCGATAGAATCTAAACAATACTCTTGAAAAAGTTAGGTTTCCAATTGAAACCACCAACGATATTATTGGGCAATTCCAATAAAAAAAAATCCCGAAAGATTCTGGAATAAATCCTAAAACTATTCTGGGAGAACTGCCAAAGATTCATAAAAGAACACAAAGATTTCTGGGGAACTCACGAAGAAATCTGCCAGAGATCCTACATGAATTTCTAAAACAAGAAATGTTGAAATAAACGACAGCAAAGTGAAACATTGTGGGAGATTTCCTGGAGGAACGAGTTAAAGAACATACTGAATAATTACTAAAGGAACATTCTGAGGGATTCCTGGAAGACCTCCTCCTTGGAATAACCTGCAAAACAAAAACAGTAAATCCATGAATTTGGGCTCTAGCGGGCGCCGGTGCGCATTGCTCCTCATTATAGCTGATCAATTAGAACTACAATTACTGCTTCGCGAAGTTGAACTGGGACACTAGATAAAAACAAATTTCCCTTGCTATTTAATTTCATCGAAATTGTTCAGAAAAAGGAAAACAGATTTTCTGCAATTTTTTATCAATAACAAAGTGACGTTTCACAAAATAGCAACCCTGTATGGAAATTTAGCAACCCAATATGGGGCGCTAAATTTGGAAACCCACGGCTAATTTTGAGTTGCGTTCTTATTTTACATTCCCGTTTAGATACCTCCGGTGTAAAAGTGGGTCCCTATAAAGGGCCCGGAAATAGCGATAGGGCCCCAGATGGGGACTCCCGTGGAGGTGCTCTTAGACTAACTTAGTGGCACCCGCACCCAGTCTCTGTTCCAGTTTGCGTCGGTGATGATTGCAGCGGTACAATACGCCCAAAAAACAAATCTGACAATTATTGTATGAAATCTTGGCATATTCAATTCGAAAAGCTTTTTACACAGATATTATATTAAAATAATACAAAACTGTAGGATTTCAATACAACAATTGTATTAAAATCTGCTATCCGCTTAGTTGGGTGTATCAGCCAGGGCTGTGCTGAATCATTCTCATAAGATAATTATTGGAATTTTCATTTAATAAATTCTCAGGTGTGATGAGAAGAGATGAGACCTTACAATTTGGCAAAATTTTCTTACATTTTTTGTATGAGAATCTAACTATTTCGCATATACCCAGTTCTTATATAGAATTATTGGAAATCTGACAGTCGCTGGTTGGGTGTAGCGACTGTTTATCAATTGATAATTTTGATATGTGATCGCATGGCAATGTTATTCATCCTTTTTATCATCCTTTCCAAAAGTTGGTCTAAAAATTATATACATCCCTAGGGTTCGTAATGCTAACTCAATCTCAGGCGCACAGGATAAACAACGAAAACAGATTCACCCTGGGCTTGAAAAACGCTTGCTTTGGTCTCATTGAACAGAAAAGTCGAGAACCTGTACATTACATACAGCAACGTAGTTCAACGTCACCTTTGCGTACACCTGAGATCTGTGGTAACGGATGGAAGTGTTGCTACTCTCATACAATAGTCTAGGTTTGTAACGTATACGAATCGCTCAATGTTTATTACCAGCACTGTTGCCTAAATCGCCATTTCTTATTTGTCCTACCCACGACTCAGAACGTGGATGCGCCTCTGCATGTACCGATCTCTATCCAACCGGGTACCCTATACCAACCATCTGGCTTCTCGTCTGTCAATCTCTGACACTCCATATCGAACCAACCCGTCCTGGGTCACCTCTATGCAGTGCCTATCACTTCTCGTACTGTTGTGCTCACTGATCCACGGATCGACTCCCATAGATCGTTGATGTTGTCGCTAATGTTGATTGCACTACTCCTTCCGCCGTCAATCGCTGGATATTGTAACGCATCGTTCGCTGTGATCTTTCATTCGATACAGTTGACAACCATGTTCTCGTTTTTCTGACAACAAGGTAGTTATCAGAGACAATGTTTGGACCTTGGAATGTCTGCACATCGATATCATCCGAGAAGTGCCGTCTATCGACCAAAACCAAAATGGGTGCTACTGGTGGCCATTCCTCTGGCAGCAGCGAAATTTACTAGCCTTAGGCCGTTGTCATTGGTAGCGGAGTGAAGGCTCTCCCTACCGATTTATAGGATGGAAAAAGTCCTCTCTACCGACCCGAGCGTTAGCGTCTCCGATAACAACTTCCACGTCATGCTTAATACAAGATATTCAAGATATTCGTGTCCTTCACGTCGTCGGGTTTATCGTTTGTCAGTGCGTAGATTCTGATTAGGCTATAATTGAAAAATTCTCTTACACATAGAAAAAAAAAGTGCTTTTGAGAATATCGCATTTTCAATTTGAAAGTTGTTCATTTCTTGTAATTTTGAGTAGCGAAGCATTTACACTGAGAACAATACTTTCTATTTGGGGCTGTCCACAAACCACGTAAACCGAAATTTCACCTTTTCAAAACCCCCCGCCCCCCTAGTAGACTTTCGTAGACTTTTCCAAAACCCCTCCCCATTCCCCTTGAAGTCTACGTAGACTTTTCCAAATTTTACAAAACATCATTTGTGATTGGAAAAATATGAGAATAAACAACGAAAAGAGATCAAATTTAATCCTCTGTCCATAGCTCCAGAAATCAAATTTCAAAGCCAAGTAATTTAATTTCTGTTGCATTCGATCCCTCCTAGTGGTGTGCGCTAACATCGCCGACACTTTTGCATCGGCGCGCCACTACTTAAAATCTGTCACGCATCTGTCCTATAATTCTGAACGCCAGTTCAAATTTGTGGAAACCGAAGAATTTCGAGAAATTTCGAGTTAAAATTCCGAGAATGTCAAGTTTACATTCCAATAAGTTTTGCGTGGAAATTTCGTAAAAATTTCCCAATTGATAACCTTGAATGCTTCCACGTGATACTTCAAATAACTCTCCGTGGAAATTCCGATGCTTTTCTTGAAAGTTTCATGCAATATCCCGCTGAATAATCATCTGTTGAAATCCCATGTTTTCAATCCAAAAGTTTCACCGTTAAAAAAAACCTAGTATTTCTCCGTTATAATGTAGAATTATTTCCCGAGGTAATTTTAAATTTAATCGGACATTCCGATATATTTCCTGTGGAAATTTAGAATGGTTTCCTACTATATTTTTTTGTTCATCTCGCAATTTTTTTCTTGCAAAGAATTTTCTAAATAATATTCGGTGGAAATTATGGAGAATTTTCGATTAAAATTTTTGCAAATTTCTCGTAAAAAAATCGAATAAATTTTCATGAAAATTACAAAGGCTTTTTTACAAAAACTTCAATTAATTTTTTGTTGTAAAAACTCAAACTGTTTTTGGTGGGGAATTCAAATATTTTCTTGCGGAAATTTTCAACAATTTATTTAGAAATTCCGGAGATTTTCCATCGATAATTCCAAAGAATTTGCATTAGAACTGCCGAAGAAATTTACGAAGTATTATCCACGGGAATTTCGAAGAATTTTGCTTATATGTCCAAAGAATTCCTTGCAAAAATTCCGAAGAATTTCCGAAATTAAGAAAAATTTTCCGGGGACTTCCCAGAAAATCTCCAGTGGATATTCTGAAGGTTTTCTCATGGAAATTTTGGAGAATCCCCTTTACTAGTTCCAAAGAATATCTTTTGGGCATCCCAAAGACTTTTTCTTGGATATTCCAAAATGCTTCCTTTGTAAATTCCAAAAAAAAAATCCGTTGAAGTACAACATAATTTAATTTTCATAGTTTCCAAAGAAGTGCCTGCCGACAATAAAAAAATCTTGTAGAATCTGCAATAAAATCCAAGTGAAGATTTTGAAATTTTTTCGAAAGTTTTTATAAATTACTTTGGAGAATTTTCCTGCTCAACACAAAATAATTTCCTGGTGAAATCCATGATTTTTACTTCAGTGAAATTCATTACATTTTTATGGAGAAAAAAAAATCGGAAAATCATTAAAAAATCAAACGTCCCCTTTCACAGTTTTTTGCCAATGGAACATTGTACCTTTGAAAGCGGAATTTTTTGAACTGAGAGGTAGAACCACAGACAAACAGACGTAACAGCTTGAACGTTTTTTTGGAAAATCCATTGCCCAGCTCCGCTACCACCATCTGGCGAGCATGTTACACGAAAGAATGTTTCGTATGACATTGTCATCAGAAGGCGCTGAAGTGAAATGTCAAACTCAAAGGATTATGACGCTAGCGCCTCTAGTTGTGAAATGCGCAATTAATCAAATTCAAATTAATCGTTGAAGCCATGGTCGATGGTAATTTCTCTAGTGTTACGTCTGTTTGTCTGTGGTAACGGTTTTAAATGAACACTCTTCATTCTCGTGGTTTGGCAACACTGGCTATGAATAAAAAACACTCTGGCAACCAAATAAGTTGTCAACGTCTCGGCTCCAAAAATTTCTCCCGGCGTTTTAATAAAAAGCCAAGTTCTCCATCAAGGTTTTGACATTCCTTCGACGATCTGAATGGAATACCGCAGGTAAATATTTCAAGACTCTTCTTTGCAATGAAAACTCTATGGGCTTGTCTTCCATTGATCGACCGTCGTATAGGATCGTCCTCGGGATCGTCGTATATGTTGACTGGCCTCGGAAAAGGTAATCAAACACCCAACTTTAATCGGGCGTCCCACAGAAAAAAATAGTGAAAAGTAATCAGCGCGTAAATAATGAAGGCGTGGAAAATTACACTACTCTGGGCGTACATGGATCTTTTCCAAAAAGTTCGCCCTAAATGTATGCAATTTACATAGCATTATGACACTTATTCGTATAAAAAGTGACATAATGCAATACAAATTGCATATATTCAGGTGATAATATCGTTTAAATTTACGCTCTTTTTGGCATTCCCTTTATGTGCATTACTTTCGTGTAAATTTCAACAACTTTTTCTACCTGTGCCGGCTATCAATATTCAACGATAAATACATTTGTGCTTGAAAGCTTTTTCATTACGTGATTAGTTAATATCAATGGATCATTAATTAACGGCTACGCAGTCTCATATGATTAAAAGAAGTTTTTATTCGTCCGACGTTTCGACACGGGATTAGTGTCTTCTAATCCCGACTAATCCCGTGTCGAAACGTCGGACGAATAAAAACTCGTTTTAATCATATGAGACTGCGTAGCCGTTAATTAATGATCTATGATTAAAGCCCACAGTCGTTTCCCAAAATTGGTTTTATATCAATAATTATTTTTTTGCCAGGTCGAAGCTATTACTTATGATCATGTCCAACAGAGGATACAAATTTTGCTACGAAATCCAGTCGGAACGCCGAACAACGATTTTCACCAACAAGAAGATGGCCGCCGCCACCCCGAAACGTGATCCTGAATTTCAAAAAGTGTAAACCGAATGAAGTAGAGGAAGTATGCTTGATAAAGAATAGGAGGATAATGAAATAAAAAAAATAAAAAAATTCTAAATGTTTTTACAGTCGCCTCTCCACATCTCGATATTGAAGGATTCATCGAGATAAGGAGAGATCGAGGAATGGAAGGAAAATTTAAATGAGTACTAGATTGAATAAAGCTTGCTGAAGTGAAAATAATATTGTATTTCATTTTCAGCCTTCAAAAAATGACTGTCATCCTGAATTGTTTTAATGGTTATCAACCATCTGATTGGTTGATAAAATTCGACGTCGTGTCAAATGCACGAGTCCATCGATACAGTTGCCGTGCAAAACTTTATCCTTGCACAAAACTAAACATTTACAAAATAAATGTAAATTTGATTGAATTTGTTTGACTACTTTTTACACAAGCCATAAAAATCTTGAATATACTTTTGAATACTTTCATAACAATAATTATAATGATAATAGAAAATGAAATCAGCTGGATTTCAGCAGTTTTGCACATTTTGCTGAATTCATTCAGCAAAGCGCTGTCAATTCTCTGACTCAGTAAGCATCTGTCAGATATGACAGCAGTTCAGTTTGCTGAAATTTTCAGTACACAGTAAAATTTACCTAACTTTTGGTTAGTTTCTATTTAAAATGAAGTGTATTTTACTTGATATGAAGTGAATTTTACTTAATTTCAAGAGAAAATCACTTCTTCACTTAACAAATAGAATTTTTACTGCTCCATTTTACAACTTACGTTGTAACGGTCGAACTAAAAGTTCCACTAGACCACTTGAGCTTCCAGAACGATCAAGCATGTCACTTCTAGCTTTAAGATTTTTTTAATTTTCAAAACGAACGACAACTCTAACATGATATTTTTACCAAGACACGCAGTGACAGTGACAGCGGTACAATATACTGAATCTGCAGCAAACTAGTAGAGTTTGTTGAATTTCAACAAACCGAAATAAATTGCTGGTTATCAGCAAAGTTAAAAATTGCTGATTGATTTTAAGCTGAATATTTTGCTGAAACATATTCTTCGAATTTGGTGTGACAGGTTACCACTCGTCGCAGATGATCGGGAAGGTATCGTACGAGGCCCGCTGGTATTCTTGTGTTATTTTACTAAAGGCCACCACTCACCAGATGGTTCTTCAAGACTTGCACAAAGAACATGATATATCAGAGTAGCCGCGGCCTCCAACATACTTCAGACAATCAAATGCATAGGGTTCAGGTCCAGCGAATTTGCTCGGCCGCTCTTAGCTCGAAATGACCCCTGAAAACGCCTTAGTTGGGTTTTCTTCACTTTTGGAGCGGGCGTCTAAGGGTGCGGCCAGAGTACGATTTGACAGCTCCTTATTGTTGATTGTTAAGAAACGAGTATACTATAATCGCCATAATATAGGGGAAATGTTCCGATCTCCATCTCATTGTGCATATATCCATCTCATCGCTAAACAAATAAATACGGCACCAAATTCGTCGCTTCTTTTTGTCAACATGGGTGCTCACTGCTGAAAAAATCACAAAAATAATAAACAAAACAAATTCCTTTCCATTGCTTTGTTTTAGATGGGATTGAAATAGGAGCTCTGAGATGAAGTGGCGAACCGTTCCCCTAACTGTAATAATTATGAATAGCAATATTTCTAACACAATCAGTGACAATTTTCTTCTTTACGATTACATAATTAGTAATAATTTTAGTTACAATTAACACATAGATTTTTGTTCAATTGAAAACATGTTTAGTAATGTTTTTGTAAAATCTAGAAGAAATTTCATAACATTTTTGTTATTTTAACTACTAATGGTCAGTAAGTTAATGCGGTGAAAAAACTGCTCATAGAGCCTTCGGACGCGAGTTTCGGATACTTTATGCTTCTGATATATAAAATGTTAGACATGAAAATCATTGTCATAAAATGATAGTAATCGTGGGTAAGCTGTGAAAAGACGGTAAGTTTACAAATAAAATTTTCAAAAATAGTTGAGAGTTGAACAATAGCGGTAATATGTGTTTAACTTCAAAAATCATGTCTGGCAGAGGAGATTGTGCGTTTTGGTCTACTATGTAGGGGGAAAGACGGCTTTGGCAGGTTTTGTTCTATTATTGGCAGGGGGGTTTTCGTTGACCAAATTTTATGAAATTTGGTCACAATATTCTTTGATATGCAAAGAATGTTTAGGCCAAATTTGAGCCTAGTCAGTCATAAAAAAACCCCCTGCCAATAATAGAACAAAACCTGCCAAAGCCGTCATTTCCCCTAAATAATGCTGAAAAGAAAGAAAAGATAGATTGAAATAAGTTCATTTCTAAAAGAGAAACACTCTAAATATGTCTGAATCGAGTCAATGAAGGGCATAACGATGAAAGCTAGATCCAGATGTCAAATACAATACTCCTACAAACAGCTGAAAAACTTTTTTTCTGAATCACTGTAAGAACTGAAAAGTCTTGCTGTAGCAAAAGTAGAGCTCATAACATTGCACAGTGACATGATACAGGGGATGTATTTTCATCATCTGGAATGAATTCTCAACCGTTTCCCTGACTGACTGTCTCTGTTGCACCATGATCGATAAATAATGTGCACCTTCTAGCCACGGTTTACGTTGACGATGAAAGCTGACGGTATGATGGTCGAGTGATAAATAGCGAAGAGTATTCGCCAGAGTCTGACGTTTAATTGAAAATTTATTCGTTCATAGACGATGTTCTCACCCGAACTCGAACAGTAGCAGCACCTTTAAATGGTGCGAAATATCGCATCGCAATTATTTCGAACGATGAGCATCGCCGTCTCTTAGATAGGTATCGCACTCTAACTGAGCTCGTTTCTCGAAATCAGAATGGCTATCGCGGGAGCAGAATCTTTATTCGATGGGTCGTCGATTGCGTCGGACCCGCACCGCATCCGCGTCATCATCATCATCATCCGTCCAACCAGCAGCATCGGCAGTCGCGCGAGCGATCCAAATTGGCTATCTTATGTCATATTTATCGTTCTGCTTCGCGTGGCCAGGCGGCAAGGCTAACGACATTAAGTCAAACTCGGCAGCATATGTCGCTTTTTGCGCTCCGGGGCAGCAACTTAGAAATTCAGAAAGATGCTATAAATTATCCGGCTTTGGTTCATCTCCGCGAGGGTATCATACCTTAGCAGGAAAAATGCTTTTTCTTATGGGATGCTTGGAGGAAAGAAGCTGCGCGAGAATAAGCAGTAATAAAGGTTGACAGTTGTGATCCACTTGCTTTCTTCACTATGATGTACAAGACACATAGCGATCAATAGAAAAAGGTGATGATCGTCATGTCCAACATTCCATATACGGATTGTAAGGTGCTAATTGATATGAGAAATTGCATTTTCTATTGGCATAATTGGTTGCATTTGTTAAGCGAGTAACTAGAAGCTATGCGCATTCATGAATTTTTCATTTGATCGTTCAAAACGATAACAACGAATATAAGCAGATGTTATTAAAAAAATGGATAAAGAATTAGCGTTGTTTCATCTTTGTTGAGAGTTTAATTCAATTTAGCAAATACAGACGAAGAAGCCGAAGAAGACAAAGAAGACGAAGAAGACAAAGAAGACAAAGAAGACAAAGAAGACAAAGAAGACGAAGAAGACGAAGAAGACGAAGAAGACAAAAAAGACAAAGAAGACAAAGAAGACAAAGAAGACAAAGAAGACAAAGAAGACAAAGAAGACAAAGAAGACAAAGCAGACAAAGCAGACAAAGAAGACAAAGAAGACAAAGAAGACAAAGAAGACAAAGAAGACAAAGAAGACAAAGAAGACAAAGAAGACGAAGAAGACAAAGAAGACAAAGAAGACAAAGCAGACAAAGAAGACAAAGAAGACAAAGAAGACAAAGAAGACAAAGAAGACAAAGAAGACAAAGAAGACAAAGAAGACAAAGAAGACAAAGAAGACAAAGAAGACAAAGAAGACAAAGAAGACAAAGAAGGCAAAGAAGGCAAAGAAGGAAGACAAAGAAGACAAACAAGACAATAAATACAAAGAAGACAAAGAAGACAATGGAGGCAAAGAAGACAAATAAGACAAAGAAGATAAAAGAAGACAAAAGAAGGCAAAGAAGGCGAAGAAGACAAAGAAAACAGAGAAGACAAAGAAGACAATGGAGGCAAAGAAGACAAAGAAGACAAAGAAGACAAAGAAGACAAAAAGACAAAGAAGACAAAGAAGACAAAGAAGACAAAGAAGACAAAGAAGACAAAGAAGACAAAGAAGACAAAGAAGACAAAGAAGACAAAGAAGACAAAGAAGACAAAGAAGACAAAGAAGACAAAGAAGACAAAGACAAAGAAGACAAAGAAGACAAAGAAGACAAAGAAGACAAAGAAGACAAAGAAGACAAAGAAGACAAAGAAGACAAAGAAGACAAAGAAGACGAAGAATACAAAAGAAGACAAAGAAGACAAAAGAAGACTAAAGAAGACAAAGAAGACAAAGAAGACAAAGAAGACAAAAAGGCAAAGAAGACAAAGAAAACAAAGAAGACAAAGAAGACAAAGAAGACAAAGAAGACAAAGAAGGCAAAGAAGGCAAAGAAGGCAAAGAAGACAAGAAGACAAAGAAGACAAAGAAGACAATAAATACAAAGAAGACAAAGAAGACAATGGAGGCAAAGAAGACAAATAAGACAAAGAAGACAAAGAAGACAAAGAAGACAAAGAAGACAAAGAAGACAAAGAAGACAAAGAAGACAAAGAAGACAAAGAAGACAAAGAAGACAAAGAAGACAAAGAAGACAAAGAAGACAAAGAAGACAAAGAAGACAAAGAAGACAAAGAAGACAAAGAAGACAAAGAAGACAAAGAAGACAAAGAAGACAAAGAAGGCAAAGAAGGCAAAGAAGGCAAAGAAGACAAAGAAGACAAACAAGACAATAAATACAAAGAAGACAAAGAAGACAATGGAGGCAAAAGAAGACAAATAAGACAAAGAAGATAAAGAAGACAAAGAAGGCAAAGAAGGCAAAGAAGACAAAGAAGACAAAGAAGACAAAGAAGACAATGGAGGCAAAAGAAGACAAAGAAGACAAAGAAGACAAAGAAGACAAAGAAGACAAAGAAGACAAAGAAGACAAAGAAGACAAAGAAGACAAAGAAGACAAAGAAGACAAAGAAGACAAAGAAGACAAAGAAGACAAAGAAGACAAAGAAGACAAAGAAGACAAAGAAGACAAAGAAGACAAAGAAGACAAAGAAGACAAAGAAGACAAAGAAGACAAAGAAGACAAAGACAAAGAAGACAAAGAAGACAAAGAAGACAAAGAAGACGAAGAATACAAAGAAGACAAAGAAGACAAAGAAGACTAAGAAGACAAAGAAGACAAAGAAGACAAAGAAGACAAAAAAGGCAAAGAAGACAAAAAAGACAAAAAAGGCAAAGAAGACAAAGAAAACAAAGAAGACAAAGAAGACAAAGACGACAAAGAAGGCAAAGAAGGCAAAGAAGGCAAAGAAGACAAAGAAGACAAAGAAGACAATAAATACAAAGAAGACAAAGAAGACAATGGAGGCAAAGAAGACAAAGAAGACAAAGAAGACAAAGAAGACAAAGAAGACAAAGAAGACAAAGAAGACAAAGAAGACAAAGAAGACAAAGAAGACAAAGAAGACAAAGAAGACAAAGAAGACAAAGAAGACAAAGAAGACAAAAAAGACAAAGAAGGCAAAGAAGACAAAGAAGACACATAAGAAAAAGAAGGCAAAGAAGACAAAGAAGAAACAGAAGACAAAGAAGACAAGTGAGACAAAGAAGACATAGAAGACAAGAAGACAAAGAAGATAAAGAAGACAAAGAAGACACAGAAGACACAGAAGACAAGAAGACAAAGAAGACAGAGAAGACAAACAATACAAGACAAAGAAGACAGAAGAAGACAAAGAAGACAAAGAAGACAAAGAAGACACAGAAGACAAACAAGACAAAGAAGATAGAGAATACAAAAAAGAAAAATAAATACAAGGAAAACAAAGAAGACAACGAAGACGAAGAAAACAAAGAAGACAAAGAAGACAAAGAAGACAAAGAAGACAAAGAAGACAAAGAAGACAAAGAAGACAAAGAAGACAAAGAAGACAAAGAAGACAAAGAAGACAAAGAAGACAAAGAAGACAAAGAAGACAAAGAAGACAAAGAAGACAAAAAAGGCAAAGAAGACAAAAAAGACAAAAAAGGCAAAGAAGACAAAGAAAACAAAGAAGACAAAGAAGACAAAGACGACAAAGAAGGCAAAGAAGACAAAGAAGACAAAGAAGACAATAAATACAAAGAAGACAAAGAAGACAATGGAGGCAAAGAAGACAAATAAGACAAAGAAGACAAAGAAGACAAAGAAGACAAAGAAGACAAAGAAGACAAAGAAGACAAAGAAGACAAAGAAGACAAAGAAGACAAAGAAGACAAAGAAGACAAAGAAGACAAAGAAGACAAAGAAGACAAAGAAGACAAAGAAGACAAAGAAGAAAAAGAAGACAAAGAAGACAAAGAAGACAAAGAAGACAAAGAAGACAAAGAAGACAAAGAAGACAAAGAAGACAAAGAAGACAAAGAAGACAAAGAAGACAAAGAAGACAAAGAAGACAAAGAAGACAAAGAAGACAAAGAAGACAAAGAAGACAAAGAAGACAAAGAAGACAAAGAAGACAAAGAAGACAAAGAAGACAAAGAAGACAAAGAAGACAAAGAAGACAAAGAAGACAAAGAAGACAAAGAAGACAAAGAAGACAAAGAAGGCAAAGGAGACTAAGAAGACAAAGAAGACAACGAAGACAAAGAAAACAACGGAAATAAAGCATACAAAGAAGACAAAGGAGATAAAGAAAACAAAGTAGACAAAAAAGAGAAATAAGAAAATGGAGACAAAAAGAAGACATAGACGATAAAGAAGTCAAAGAATACAAACAAGACAAAGAACACAAAGTAGACAAAGTAGACAAAGAAGACAAAGAAGACAGAAGACAAAGAAGACAAAGAAGACAAAGAAGACAAAGAAGACAAAGAAGACAAAGAAGACAAAGAAGACAAAGAAGACAAAGAAGACAAAGAAGACAAAGAAGACAAAGAAGACAAAGAAGACAAAGAAGACAAAGAAGACAAAGAAGGCAAAGAAGGCAAAGAAGGCAAAGAAGACAAAGAAGACAAACAAGACAATAAATACAAAGAAGACAAAGAAGACAATGGAGGCAAAGAAGACAAATAAGACAAAGAAGATAAAGAAGACAAAGAAGGCAAAGAAGGCAAAGAAGACAAAGAAGACAAAGAAGACAAAGAAGACAATGGAGGCAAAGAAGACAAAGAAGACAAAGAAGACAAAGAAGACAAAAAAGACAAAGAAGACAAAGAAGACAAAGAAGACAAAGAAGACAAAGAAGACAAAGAAGACAAAGAAGACAAAGAAGACAAAGAAGACAAAGAAGACAAAGAAGACAAAGAAGACAAAGAAGACAAAGAAGACAAAGAAGACAAAGAAGACAAAGAAGACAAAGAAGACAAAGAAGACAAAGAAGACAAAGAAGACAAAGAAGACAAAGAAGACGAAGAATACAAAGAAGACAAAGAAGACAAAGAAGACTAAGAAGACAAAGAAGACAAAGAAGACAAAGAAGACAAAGAAGACAAAAAAGGCAAAGAAGACAAAAAAGACAAAAAAGGCAAAGAAGACAAAGAAAACAAAGAAGACAAAGAAGACAAAGACGACAAAGAAGGCAAAGAAGGCAAAGAAGGCAAAGAAGACAAAGAAGACAAAGAAGACAATAAATACAAAGAAGACAAAGAAGACAATGGAGGCAAAGAAGACAAATAAGACAAAGAAGACAAAGAAGACAAAGAAGACAAAGAAGACAAAGAAGACAAAGAAGACAAAGAAGACAAAGAAGACAAAGAAGACAAAGAAGACAAAGAAGACAAGAAAACAAAAGAGGACAAAGAAGACAAAGAAGACAAAGAAGACAAAGAAGACAAAGAAGACAAAGAAGACAAAGAAGACAAAGAAGACAAAGAAGACAAAGAAGACAAAGAAGACAACGAAGACAAAGAAGACAAAGAAGACAAAGAAGACAAAGAAGACAAAGAAGACAAAGAAGACAAAGAAGACAAAGAAGACAAAGAAGACAAAGAAGACAAAGAAGACAAAGAAGACAAAGAAGACAAAGAAGACAAAGAAGACAAAGAAGACAAAGAAGACAAAGAAGACAAAGAAGACAAAGAATACAAAGTAGACAAAGAAGACAAAGAAGACAAAGAAGACTAAGAAGACAAAGAAGACAAAGAAGACAAAGAAGACAAAGAAGACAAAGAAGACAAAGAAGACAAAGAAGACAAAGAAGACGAAGAATACAAAGAAGACAAAGAAGACAAAGAAGACTAAGAAGACAAAGAAGACAAAGAAGACAAAGAAGACAAAAAAGGCAAAGAAGACAAAAAAGACAAAAAAGGCAAAGAAGACAAAGAAAACAAAGAAGACAAAGAAGACAAAGACGACAAAGAAGGCAAAGAAGACAAAGAAGACAAAAAAGACAATAAATACAAAGAAGACAAAGAAGACAAAGAAGACAAAGAAGACAAAGAAGACAAAGAAGACAAAGAAGACAAAGAAGACAAAGAAGACAAAGAAGACAAAGAAGACAAAGAAGACAAAGAAGACAAAGAAGACAAAGAAGACAAAGAAGACAAAGAAGACAAAGAAGACAAAGAAGACAAAGAAGACAAAGAAGACAAAGAAGACAAAGAAGACAAAGAAGACAAAGAAGACAAAGAAGACAAAGAAGACAAAGAAGACAAAGAAGACAAAGAAGACAAAGAAGACAAAGAAGACAAAGAAGACAAAGAAGACAAAGAAGACAAAGAAGACAAAGAAGACAAAAGAAGACAAAGAAGACAAAGAAGACAAAGAAGACAAAGAAGACAAAGAAGACAAAGAAGACAAAGAAGACAAAGAAGACAAAGAAGACAAAGAAGACAAAGAAGACAAAGAAGACAAAGAAGACAAAGAAGACAACGAAGACAACGAAGACAAAGAAGACAAAGAAGACAAAGAAGACAAAGATGGCAAAGATGGCAAAGATGACAAAGAAGGCAAAGAAGACAAAGAAGGCAAAGCAGACAAAGAAAACAGTGATGAAAATTCACTTACATAATTTATTTATTTTTTCCAAATATTTCTATCCAATTGAATTTTTTTATAAAGATAAACTACATTAGAATTGAGGAACGTCCACAAATAAGATAACGCTAAGAGGGGGCTGGGTGAAAATGACTATTTTATGAGTTGCGTAATTAATTGAACGTCCCGTACGTACATATATTTGAATGCCGAATCTCAGATGAACTATGCAGTGTTCTGCTCAAAGTCAACGCGTTTTTTGGGACATTAGCCAACAAATGTCGATGATCAGTTGAACATTTTTCGTTGCAAAGCAGCCTAACATTTTGTTATCTGAAGCTCGGTTGAAATACTCAAACCAAGGTCAGTGAAAGAAACAATGTGTGTATACCTAACACAATACTTCCTATATGTATCTTTAATCCACGTTTACATTCATATTAATCATCTTTTTGACGTACATCCATCACCATAGGCACACATGTCATTCCATCCGCCGAAGACGACGACGATAGCGTACGCCAAAGAATTTCATTTTCCAAACACAGCGAAGCAATTTCTTATCCTGCAAAGAAAAGCTCGCCGCACAATTGACTACGGCGCTTCCATCAGCTATGTATCTATCTGCGAATATCTTTGCTGCGTTGACAGCCATTAGTTTACAAACACGAACTCACATCATCAATGGAAAGCGTTTTGTATGCAAAAAAAATCACAGCTCAAGCATAGGGAAAAGAAGACGCACCGTCATTGAAAAAAATAAAATGTTTTTATTCATTCTTGTTGTAAACGCATTTTCCCCACAGTTGGGAAGGAACGATGAAAAATGACTTTGAATCATTCCCGTCCTTTCCTTCTTTATCATAAAAACAGTCATCGTTCAAAACGGAACACATCCGAGGGACGGGATAAATTTCGATAACTTCAGGTCAAGTACTTGACAAAAGCGGCGAAATGGATCGCTGCTGATAAAATCGTAAAACTGTATCGCTCTAAAAAACAAATTGCCATTGCGATTGTCCATTGAATCTAATTGCAACAAAGTATTGCAACGAAACACGCAACAATCGTAAACTGGGACAAACTTCGTCATCGCTTAAACGAAAAGGATTTAATTTGTGAACGCTGCTAGGAGGACGAACGGGGACGAATTAAATATATTTACAGAAAAAACAACGGCAACTGATTGATGTTTGTTTACGGATCTTCACTCTTGTCCGTTGCGTTGGGGGTTCGTTGGTTGGCAGATGGGAAGAGTACAAGCGCGATTAACTTTTCGCGCGGGTGGGAAAATTTCCTCCAGTCATGGTTTCAATCCACGGCGAACATGCTCGGGTATGACTGATTTACTTTTCAGTCAAGTTCGACAAGCAATCGGAGCATAACTCGCAGAGAGTGGGGCAACAAAAAGTTATATTTCGGTGTAAACATTAATTGAAAGAATTTTTTACGTATTTTAGTGAGACAAATTTCTTCAACTCTTTATAAAAATAAAGATCCCATGACATAAACAAGAATGCTAGATGTGTATGCATATTTTGCATTACACATGACATGACATGTGTTACGTTCAGATATACAAAAACAGATACTCACCGATGCTTCGTATCAGTCGGAAACTCTGGAATGTTTAATAGCTACGTCCAGAACATTATATGTTACATTGATTTATAATCCATCAATAATTACTAAGATCTAACTGTCGTTTTATTATCTTTTTTCAGGTGAGAGATAAACTGTAAACCATCTCTAAAAGGACATATGTATACTCCGAAACAGATTCGGTAAGATTGTGATGAACTTCCAGAATTGAGCAATATATAACCATGAGCCGACATATAAAACAGCGCAGTATAAATTTCAGTATTACCAAATTAAAAGACCAATCAATTGAAAGGACTGTTTTCGATACCAGTAATTTTACCTCATAAAACTACCTCCTCAAGTTCTTTATCACCAATGCTTGTCCAATCTTAACCGTCGAACCCGACCCAAAGCCGAACCCTACAAAGAAAATTTCATCAGTTTTGAGCGCACAGTAATGGAGTGTTCGCTATAACAATAAATTAAATTGCACTTTATGATTGAATCTCATGCTTAATTGACTGCCGCCTATATTAGAGTAGCAGTGAACCGCCGCCAGGAGGTGCACCATCTGGCCGTTCATCGACGAATTAAGTAAAAATACCAAAAATTCCACCTTTACCCCACCAAAAGCAAACCCATCTGTCCCAATTCTCTGCCTACCAAAGAACTGGCAAATGATCAGACCCTAAATGGAGCCTGTCGTCGTCGTAATCGTCGTCGGCTGACGTCCGTTCGAGTTGTTATCGCCAAACTTCGACAACGAGCAAACTGTGTAATAGGGATCGCGGTAGTAAAACACTGAATTTTAAAAACAGCGCAATTTAGCGCACTAATTGGCACTTTGGCACAGTAATAAACGATGAAGATGCTGCCGTTGGACAGACGGAATCTTCCGAAAATTCGATGAACGACAAACCGGAATGTCCATTGCTACGGAGCTTCTTACCAGGGGATGAGTAGAGTTTTATTGGGTTACTGAAGCAGCATTGAAAATGTACTTTTTCCTGTTATCGAGACCTCCTTGTTCAACATCTTAGTTAATTTTATGTACCATTGGATTGACAGTCACTTTCTGATATCTTTGGCGGTAACAGCATTTGCGGTTTTAAATGGGACTTTCTCCAAGTTTGGTTTGAAGACAAACTTTTCAGATTCCTAACATGACCGCTTTTTGTTACACCTCACGGTTCGAAGAGCTCCGCACTGACACAATCTTTACTCGATGTAGCTCATTATTTTATATTTTATACCAGCAGATTTTGATATCATCTCTTGCCTTATTGGTTACTAATCAAACCTTTGAAATAAGTAATCGTATTTAGTGACATTAGTAATGCTTTCACATCTATTGTCTGCAAAAAATCAAACGTTTTTCAACGGACTTTCATATACCCTTCATCTCCGAATGTTTTTTTTTACTTGAAAGGAATGCTTTATGCCTGACCCAGCACTCGTGATATGGTAGTTACCAGGCTACGGAGCTCTCCGAACACGGATGCGTGCCAGAGCGTATGACTCCTCCAAATGTGACTGGTCAGTATTACTTATGAAGACAGACAGTACAGTACAAGAATAGTTTTTTGTCTGGGTGGTTGGAAAGGATTCTGAAAAGTAGAATCCAGAAAAGTAGGTGAGAACAGTGCAGTGCGCACCCACGGGACAACAAGGCCTCACTCATAATATCACTTATATAATCTTTTGTAAGACATTTATGAACGAATATTACCAATACAATTAAATATTCATTATTCATTATTGAACTAGAATGGAAAAAATGAGCAAATCCTTTATTTTCACTTAAATTTAACGATTTGCGATTCTTACACCTCGCCCGTAGGATTGTCGTTTAATCCATTAAGACAAAACAAACTACCATGTGTTCACCACTATTTTACATTAGAAATTAATAAAATTACATCAAAAATCAGCGGTGGCGGCAGCGGCGTTTTCGGCGTCACGCCAAAAGCCAATTTAGCCGGCGGCGACGTGAATCGGCGTGGAGATTTTTTGCTTTTAAATTTTTTTTCTGATTTTTTTTATTAGGTTTTTAAGAAATCAACGTGAGAATTATTGCACTTTCGTCAGAAAAATCTGATGAACTTAGCCAAGGTTTTGGAAGAAATAGTTCACAATGCCCTGTACACCGCCTCACAACCAATGATATCTGAGTTTCAACACGGATTTGTCAGGAAGAGATCGACAACAACGAACCTCATGGAATTCACAAGCCTTCTGTCATCTGAAATTGAGAATAGGCACCAAGTGGATCCCATTTATCTCGACTTCTCCAAAGCATTTGATAAGGTGCCACATGAACTTGCTGTTGCTAAGCTCGGATACTTGGCTTTCCGTATTGGATCACCGAATGGTTAACGTTCTTACTTGTCAGGGCGTAAGGCGTTTGTCAACATTAACGGCACACGGTCGCGTGTATTTTCTATCACAAGCGGAGTGCCACAGGAAGTATTCTGGGGCCACTTATCTTCGTATTGGTTATCAACGATCTCTGCTTTCGACTGAAATCAGAAAACTGCTATACACCGACGATCTTAAAATTTATAGAGTTATTAAGTCTCATCTTGACTGCTGCGCGCTTCAGGCCGATATCAAGGAGCTGTAGTGTTGGTGCCTTGAGAACAGGATGGAACTGAACATAGCAAAGTGTAAAAGTCCATCACATTCTCTCGCCGTCACTCACGAATATCTTTTATATATTCAATCGGAGCGGAACGCTTAGAGCACGTTGAAAGCATTCGCGACCTGGGAATAATCATTGACAGCAAGCTACATTTTGACAAGCATATATACGCCACTACCGCTAAAGCATTCGCAGCACTTGGATTTATTAAACGCACCACCAGCAGCTTCAACGACGTACATGCGTCCAGCGCTGTTTTATTCGATATGCCCTTCGCCGACTACCCTGGACGGATCCAGTGAATCTACCCGATTACACAAGCCGCTGCAGACTGATTGCGTTATGGAACGTACACACGGTCAAGCAGTTTGACCAACATGACTCCACGTTTATCCAAACATCTATCAAGTTCTACCAACAGCGGCACAAACAATCAATTTATTCGACCAACAATATCACACACGAACGACCGAAGCGCCAACGCTCAAACATGTTCGGCGAACCTTGACTCCACCCCGACAACTCAAACCAAAATCAAAACCGTTTTAACTTTTTCCAACCGAGCCGCCAACTGTCAAATGGTTGTTCGAACAACTTCACACACGTTCCAACAAAGCAGCAACCGAAGCGTTTTCTTGCGGGCGGAGTCAATGTTCGTCGAACTGTTTGATTGCGTGTAGTGCGTTAGAGACGCTTGCTTCAAGGCGGACAAACTTACAGAGCCTTTTCGTCTTCGATTTGCTATGTGGAAACCTGGACTCCCCCCAGTTGCTGAATAACGTTTCGTGTTATGCTCCTTCTCGTCCAGCTGCGTGAGGGCGAGCTACTATTCATAAGACGCCATAGAACTGCCTACGGATTCAACGACGCCTTTGATCAATGTCTTCGTTCTTTCAATAGTGTCAGTGCAGTATTCGATTTTAACTTGTCAAAATCTGTTTTTAAAAATAGGATTAGGGTTTTAGATTAGGATACAGTCTGTGGAATTATGTGTAACATTCGAGACGGTGATTAATAAATAAATAAATAAACTTCTCCCGAAAATTCTCTGAGCTTCTCTAAAATATTCATTTGAAATTTAATTTCGATTTTTCCATAGGAACATATTTTGAGAAAAAAAAAGTTTTGAGAATTATTTGAAATTTCCAATTGATTCATTTCCAAAAGGGAAATTGATTCCTGTTTCTACAGGAAAATTTTCGGAAAATTTCTGTTTAGTATTCTTTAGAATTTACGAACGGCAAACTGTTTGAAATTTTCATAGGAAAACCATTGGAATACGCACGGTTTTTTTTTCTATGGCAGCGGTTCTCAACCTTTTTCTTGAGAGGTACCCCTTCAAACTTTTGCGTTAATTGAGGTACCCCGTCTTGGAAGTAGGCTTCCAAGCCTTTTGAAAGAATAATTCCGAGCCTCTTGAACGGATCTTCTGAATCTCTCGAAAGTAGGCTTCCACAGCTCTTGATAAGTGGCTTGAAGGAGGCGTCCGAGCCTCTTGAAAGGAGGCTGGCTGAGCCTCTTGTAAGGAGACTCTGAGCTTGAAGGAGGCTTCCGAGCCTCTTGAAAGGAGGCTTCAGGCCTCTTGAAAGGAGGCTCTGAGCTCTTGAAAGGAGGCTTCTGAGCCTCTGAAAGGAGGCTTCCTGAGCCTCTTGAAAGGAGGCTCTGAGGCCTCTTGAAAGGAGGCTGAGCCTCTTGAAAGGAGGCTTCCTGAGCCTCTTGAAAGGAGGCTCTGAGCCTCTTGAAAGGAGGCTCTGAGCCTTTGAAAGGAGGCTTGAGCCTCTTGAAAGGAGGCTTCTGAGCCTCTTGGAAAGGAGGGGCTTCTGGAGCCTTGAAAGGAGGCTTTCCTGAGGCCTCTTGAAGAGTGAGGCTTCTGAGGCCTCTTGAAAGGAGGCTTCCAGGCCTCTTGAAGGAGGCTCTGAGCCTCTTGAAAGTGAGGCTGAAGGCTTCCAGGCCTCTCTGAAAGGAGGCAAGGCTCTGGAGCCTCTTGAGAAGGGAGGCTTGCTGAGCTCTGTGAAAGGAGGCTTCTGAGCCTCTTCAAAGGAGGCTCTGAGCCTCTTGAAAGGAGGCTTCCAGAGCTTCCTCTTTCTGAAAGGAGAGGGCTTTGAGGCCTCTTGAAAGGAGGCTTCCAGAGCCTCTTGAAAGGGAGGCTGGCAAGCCTCTTGAAAGGAGGCTTCTGAGCTTCCTGAAAGGAGGGCTTCCAAGGCCTCTTGAAAGGCAGGCTTCTGAGCTCTCTTTGAAAGTGAGGCTCCTGAGCCTCTTGAAAGGAGGGCCTGTTGAGGCCTCTTTGAAAGGAGAGCTTCCTGAGCCTCTTGAAAGGAGGCTCTGAGCTCTCTTGAAAGGAGGCTTCCTGAGCTCTCTCTTGAAAGGAGTAGCTCTGGAGCCCTTCTTGAAAGGGAGGTAAGCCTGGAGGCCTCTTGGAAAGGAGGCGCTTCCTGAGCCTCTTGAAAGGAGGCCTGAGCCTCTTGAAAGGAGGCTCTGAGCCTTCCTCTTTGAAAGGAGGCTCTGAGCCTCTTGAAAGGAGGCTCTGAGCTCCTGCTTTGAAAGGAGGCCTGAGCCCTGAGCGACAAGCCTGAGCTCTTGAAAGGGAGGCTTCCTGAGCCTCTTCTGAAAGGAGGCTTCTGGAGCCTCTTGAAAGGAGGCTTCCTGAGCCTCTTGAAAGGAGGCCTCTGAGCCCTGAAAGGGAGGCTTCCTGAGCCTCTTGAAAGGAGGCTTCCGAGCCAGACCCGTGCGCCAAGTATTTCGTGAACGCGCGGCTGGCGTAAGTATGTGGTGCTGCATTTTACACCGGCTATGGCGGCGGCGTATATACGGCGCGCGCGTCACGCCGTAGGCAACATGTTCAGCTGGCGCGGCGGCGTGAATCGGCGTGAAGAATTTGAGCTTAGAAAAAAGTTCTCACGGCCAGCTAGCCATATGATGCTTTTATTTTTTTTTTGTACAATTACTAGTTACAATCTGACTGATAAGTGAACATCCCTCATAGGGTGAAGCTTGTATGTCCACAGCAAAAGTTAAATCACATCCTCCACTAGGACATTGCCGCAGCACAGCACATACACTTTCATTGAGTACCTAACACTTCCCAGATATTCCTCAGATCCATATTCTTTAGGAAAAATTCTGAAAAGGAACTTGCTAAGCATTAATTAAGATGTTCCCTAAAAGCATTCCTTTCAGAACTCCCTTCAAGAATTCTCCTTGAAAATTTATTTGGGTATTTCTTTTGTAAATTCGTCTCGAAATTTCTTTCTTCGTAAAAGTTCTTTCAGGAATTTTCTTGAAATATTACTTTAAGGATTGCTTCTGAAATTTCGAATCTTTTGGGAATTTCTTTTAGAAATTCATTAGACATTTTTTAGTAGTTCTTTGAAAATTCCTTTGAGAATTCCTTTAAAATTCCCTATGAAAAATCTTTTCAAGAACTCCCATAGGAATACCTATATGACACTAGATTTAGGAACACAATCGGAAACTTTCGGAAAAAAAACCTTTGAGATCAGACTTAGGATTTTTTTTTCTTCAGAAATTCCTTCAGAACTTATGTTTTCGAATTTATTATAAAGTAAATTCTTCCAGTAATTCTTTTGAAATTACAGGAAGATATTTTTGGTATTTTCCTTGGGAAATTTCCTCTAGAATCATTTAGAACTTTCTCTAGGATTTTTTTTACAAATTTTAGGAATTCCTTCAGACATTCCCTCCTGAAATTCTTTTAGCAACTTTTCCAGAAAACTCCTGTAGATTCTCCAAAAATTTCTTTTAAAATTCCTTCTAAAGAACTCTTTTTTCAGGAATCTCTTCTGAAATTCTTCTTTGGAAAATCTTCGAAATTTTGTTTGTAACCTATTCCTATTCATTTTTTTTAATATTTGTTTACGTGTTATTTTTTTTAAATTTAAAATAAGTTACACTCAAATTCCCTCAGGAGCTTTTTCAGGGTATGTTTTAAAAATTCCTCCATATTATTATTATGATTCATTCCGGAGATATAATTTGTATAAATTTTGTAGTAGTATACTGAAGAGAATTTTCTAAGGACTTCCTGGAGGATGTCTCAAAGGGAGTTTCTTGAAAAATAAATAAAGCGCCTTTCCGGAAGGTTTTCTGATTTGAACCTTGATTAATGTCCATATAAATTCCTGGTGTTTCTTTTTCTAAAGAGATTTTCATGTTGAAGAAACTCCTGGAGGAACTTCCGAACTCAATTCTTCAATAACAATTCAAAAGAGAAATCCCTGGAAGAAGTTTCCAGAACATAATTTTCAAAAGGAAGGATTTTTTTAGTCCATGAAAACAAACAAACAGCAATTGGAAATTTAAACAGAAATTCTATATATTTCTCTTAGAATTTCTTCGAAAATCTGGATAGTAATGAAACAAACTCAGCCTTGACTCAATAATCAAGACTACATGCCAAAAGCGAAAATCCCAAAATATTGAGATTGGGGAATATTCAAAGATATGCTCAAGTATTTTTTTGGGATTTTGACTGCAGGGAAATCAATCGAAAAATTTCTACAAATTCTTTCTTCGAGAAATACGCAATAATTCTTTTGAAAACATATTCAGGAACTATTTAAAGACATCAAAAGAAACTCATTCTAATATACCTTCAAAAATTCTGTTGTAATTCCATCACTGAATTTCTTTAGGAATTCCTTCAAAAACGTTCACAATGATAGAACCAGCTTTTTTCTTTGAAATTTCCTTGTAAATTGCTTTTGAACTTCTTAGAATCTGTGGAAACATCTCACGGAGTTCTTCTGAAATTGCTTTTAGAAATTCTTCTAAGATTGGTTTTGACAGATTTAAAATAAGATTCTTCAAAAGCAATACGTAACC
>NC_085139.1:181360394-181468482 GCF_024139115.2 Armigeres subalbatus | reverse complement strand
AGTTACGTACGCTTAATGTTGCTTTCTTCTTCTTATTGGCATTACATCCCACACTGGAGCAGAGCCCCTCGCAGCTTAGTGGCCATTAAGCACTTCCACAGTTATTAACTGCGAGGTTTCTTAGCGTTACCATTTTGTATCTCGTATATCATGAGGCTAACACGATGATACTTTTATGCCAAGGAATTGAGACAATAATAAGCGTTTACATTTGACTAATATCGCGCCAGTATTGCGGATATTGCATTGTCCACTAGAATTAGCGAATATGTAAACGGGCCATTATAAATTGAAAGTTTTCATGTTCGTTATTGCATTGTATGTATCTTAGTGGCAACACAATGGATACACATGCCCAGGGTGTCGAGAATGTTTCGACCTGAAACATCCTAGATCGGATCAAGAACCGATCTCTGCCATCTCGGATTCTGCGCCTTTGTTCGCAAGGCTAACTGGAGACCTCAAACCAGTATAGACGTCAAATTGATGCAACTTTCAGGGCTTTTGGCTGGTGCAGTACGTTTCTGCTAACTTCCACGCGCATTTTCTCTCGCAAACTTGATGGTGTTTTACGACAACTTCTCGCTTACGTCTATTGATACCAGTATAGGGGCTCGGAATCTTCTTTACTGCTGTAGTTGATGTGTTCTGGGAAACTTTATCGACTGTTTTACGATCTAGGTGTCTGCCGGAGTAAACGCAAAACCCGACGCAACTTACGTGAAGGAATATTTATTATCAATAAACTATCAAACTTCTTTGTCGCGTCTCTCAGACTTCCTCCATAGGATGACCACTAAATTCGTTGACAGCCCTTTGCGCTTTTCTATAATACCGGGGCTAGACTAACAGTGGCGGTGCTTAGTCTCTGTTCCAGTTTGCGTCGATGATGATTGCAGCGGTACTACACCCAAAAAACTACACAGATAAAAATATGTTGTGATTTTAAATGTATTTTCATGCACATATTTGAGCATGCAAATAAACATAAAATTGAATCGATCTTACTTTCCCTTTAAATAGAAATAAATTAAACTGTACTTGCTTGTAAAATTAAATCGAATTTAATTGAATATCGAGTGTTTATTCGTTTGTTGAAAGATGTAAAATAATCGAAATTTTTATTGAAGTCCAATTTTCTTCATTTGTCAGTTCACTCACACACATTCATAGTCGCTCTGGACAGTCAATATTCAGTTGAATATTGTCATTGAATATTTATGCATTTTACAAATTGATAAATTATCTGAAATCTGAATATCGTTTCAAATGAGTAAAGTGATTTATCACAAGAGTGAATCCGATTTTCATCCGCGAGGCACTTTCAGCGTAAACATCAACATAAACAATGCTAATTATGTTTTTTCTGCACGTAGTAACACATTCAGTGACAGTCGAATCATTGAGTTCGTGGAGAGTCGTCTGACTACGTCGTTCTATTTTTGAATATTCATGCGATGTTTGTCAAAATTCGGACCGAAGTTGCTTCATGAAGATGAATATTTTAAGCCTGGTAGGGACTAGCTGCAATTTTACACGTCGTTGAATTTTCAAATTATTTGCTGTATCTGACAATTCGACATTGTTGTTTCAAAGGGCGAAAGTCGCACGTAAACATAACTTCTTCTGTTGATTTCAGAAACATTAGAGACTTCTGGCGGTATTTTCAACTTCCGTTCGATTGAAGGCGCGAGGCACGTTCAAGTGGTTGTTAGCTGGAGCAATCCTATAGTTGTTGAGGAATTTGGACGAAAGGCATTGTTTACGTTTGGACATTGCCCTTAGAACAACCGTGTCGAATTATTAGTGAAATCTCGCTTAACTTTTAAAGGACTAAGTCATTTTTATCATGATTTAATTGGAGGACTGCAACTACAAGGTTTCATGTTGTTCTGCTGATTGTATTCAAATTAATTCGAAAAATGTTACTTTGACGCAACTACATAAATTGATAAAATCTTCCGAAATTGGTTCTTTTGCAGAGCTGTATTAAAATATGACATCCACTTGGTTGGGTGTATCAGCCAGGGCTGCGGAATCATTCTACACGATAATTATTGAATTTCATTTGATAAATTCTCAGGTGATGAGATGGGATGAGATGAGACCACAATTTGCAAAATTTTCTTACATTATTTGCTTGTGACGTTACATTTGACGTTGAACAACGTCTTACCCAAGTACTTGGTGTCAAATCAGAACCTAAAATTGGGACCGTCACGAAAATCAAGTAAGATTTTGAACGTTAATAGAGCTTTTTCTTTTGATGGATCTTCGAGATTTATATATTAATCGACGCGAAACTCTCCAGCAATTTGTCAATTTCATTGAAACTTTGATTATTTGCGATAAACTATTGAAAATTTAGATTCTTTCACCCAGTAAAAATATCAGAGCCAACCAATCATGTTCATGCATTCCTGCACGGACATCAGAATGATGTAAGTTACGGGGCTTGTGACCCACCGCTTTCTTTTTCCGGCTATAAAAAGGCCCATGATTTGCGCTCGCGCGTCATTCCCTTACCGGACGTAATGACGAACGGATCGATCGTCAGTGGTTCACTTCCACATCCAGAAGCAGCATTGTTGGATCAGCCCTCCCTGCGAGCAAGGGTATATAACCGGTGGAGCTTTCATCACGGGCATCGCAGCTGCTGGACTTGGTGATTGGCGGGTCGTGCGTCAGTGAGTCGAGGTTTCCATCCAGTGAAGCATCGTCGAAACCCCATTCAGGGTACGCAATATTGTACCTTGAACGAGTGCTATTACGACATACAAGACTGAGCAATTTGAAGCGTAATTCAAATAATTTTCGTGAACTCAGTAGGAATCAAACCAGCTCGCGCGTCTTTTGCCTTTCTCGTATATTTGTACGATGATCTACGGTGAGTGGTCACGGAGAGTGCACAACGATGCGTCTGGTGCGGTCCCATAGCTGCTGGCGGTGGTTTCTGCATCGTATCGGTTTACGGCAAACTATCGAGTGGCTATCGTTCCGTCAGCGCACTCCAAAGACATTTCTTACATCGTTAAGGACCATAATTTTATACAAGGGAAGGTTGTTGTGAGAAGAATTTGTTCAAAGTACAAATGGACCGCTTTATAAGAGAAGGTTGGTCGAAAATTTTCTTCAAAGATCAAATCATAGTCGCTTGACAGCAAAAACAATATCACTAACACGCATCAGAAGGAAACGCTACCAAAATGTATTCTAGCTACGCATACATTAATATAACTCCGATTCTTTTCACACGGAGATGCGTTCCGTGTAAAAAACGTTTTCAGTTCAAATTGAAAAATCCGTAAAAAAGTTCTATGATTTCTCGACGAATCATGCAAAAATGGAGCAACTTTGCAAAAACTTTGAATGGAATTTTTTACCGGACGTAAAACAGAATCAGTGTACGTTTAAAGACCGTTTCATCGACAAATCTAAATCAGTGAATGATATTGGCATCAAACAGAACCAAGTGTTCAATTAAATCGAGATTGATTGATTGATATTTGATGGTAATATTGCTTACCCAACACAAAAAGTTCTGATTTAAGAAAAATCTCTCAATTTCGATTGTGATATCTACCGATTGTCATGTCAGAAAGTCATTTACGTGAAGTTTTCTGGTTTCAGTGTTACGGTGTTATATTATTGGCAACAACATCGGAGCAGTTATCCTAATGCGTTATCGAGGAAGTACCTTCCACCAAGGTAAGGCTCTCAAGACGGAATGGATTTGCAGTACAACATCAATCGAAATAAATTTCACGGAAGAGAAGGAATTTCTGAAGAGAGATAGAAATCAACCTGATTGAGACGTGAATGTGGAATAATCCACAACATGTTTGATCAAAATATATCGTAGATACTCATACTTTAACTATACTCATATTCTAACCAACAAAACAATAATACTTTAGCAAAAATCACCAAACAAAATCAGAACCATAATAAACTACACCGGTATTTGTTCAATAATATCATTACGTTGTCCAACGTCTACGGTCGTGCGGTCGTGCCTTGAACAACCCTTCTGATTTTGTATGAGAATCTAACTATTTGGTATATACCAGTTCTTATATAGAATTATTTGAAAATCGACAGTCGCTGGTTCGGTAGAGTCGACTGTTTATCATCCTTTCCAAAAGTTGGTCTAAAATTATATCATCCCTAGGGTTCGTAATGCTAACTCAATCTCAGGAGCACAGGATAAACAATGAAAACAGATTCACCTGGGCTTGAAAAACGCTTGCTTTGATCTCTTCGAACAGAAAAGTCGAGAACTGTACATTACACACAGCAACGTAGTTCAACGTCACCTTTGCGTACACCGAGATCTGTGGACGGATGGAGTGTTGCTACTCTCATAGAATACTCTAGGTTTGTAACACAACGAATCGTTCAATGTTTATTACCAGCACTGTTGCCTACATCGCCATTTCTTATTTGTCCTACCACGACTCAGAACGTGGATGCCCTCTGCATGTACCGATCTCTATCCAACCGGTACCCTATTGGCTGTCAAGCGACAAAACTCAATGACTATCGCCTCTACATTCGAACACTGGCAATATCTGAAGATGACGAAAACTTGTTTGAACATTGTGTGATGTATGTTGAAATTCTCATTTAGCTTATTTTGTCCAAGTGAAACAAATAATTAGTACACTTCTGTATTTTGGAGGTAAGATTAAATAAATACTTTTGCGTCGTACCGAAAAAATGGTTCTTTTTCAAAGTTATGTTGGAAAAACTGTGATCCGGAAAACAAATCGTGAATTGAGGTTATGATTTTTCAGGTATGAGAATGAACATCCGGATATTGAAATTAACTGAATATTATATCCTCGATTATGTTGGAGAATCATAGGCCAATAAGGGTATGCTGTTTATGCTGCCAATCATATTGTGTGCATAGGCTATCGCGATACCCAACGGAATGATATGCTTACGGAAGTTGTTACGTAACTCAAACCTCCCATCAGGGTGTTCTCCCCAAGGTTGTATTACTAGTTGGATCGAATGTTCACGATGGGTACTAAATGTTCCTGTAAAGCTGGTACAGCCAAGTGCAAGCACATCATTGCTTGCCTTTTGTTCATTGAGAAGTAAGATAAATATGCAGTAACATAAAGATATTTTTAAATAGCAATCATATAATTATTTTTGATCACAATATTTTATAGAATCGTTTACTGAATACATGTCGTGCACAGATGTGACTCAAGCATGGGGCATTTCAAAGCTGAGAAAAAAGCAACATGGGGTGCAAAACGAATCCACAGATCTATGTTGTGTCAATAAGCCAAAATTACTTGAAGCGACGGAGAGCAATGCCGAGTTGGAGTTATTACGACAAGTTTCGATAGGATACTGAATGTAACAAGACATTTTTTTGTAGACTTATTTCATAGTACTTTTATTTTATTTTGGTGTCCAAAACTCCTCTATATTCAAACATATTCAAGGGAGACATTTGAATGTACCTCAAAACATTTCGAATCGGGCGATACAAAGTTCTCGTGGAATTAACAATACTTGTGTTCCGACGCCTACATCGATGCTTAATGAGCTCTAGCGTGCCTGAGAGAACTATCAATAAATATTCTAACTAGGTCTATAGTCCAGGAGGAACGTGAATATTTCGAGAATGTCATCAAAGTTGATATCGAGAAGTGCATTGAAATCGCTGTATTGAGACGGGAGCAGAACACAAATAGCTGGCGCATTTATCGCTCTAAGCGTATAACGGCAAGCTCCGCCTACAAACTGTTCACATTATTTGAGTAACAAACGCCGGATCGATAAAAAGATATCCCAATATTGGGATGGAAGAACGTTAAAAATAGCAGCTACAAAATATGGAAAGGAAGAGAACCATTTGCTTTATGCTATAAGCATAATTCAAATATCAAAAATGTGGATTAGTGATACACCCGACGGAATGTTGGTTGGCAGGGTCACTAGATGGAATTGATCCGACATCCAATAATGTTTTAAATTAAATGTCAATGAACCAAGACGCATCACTAACAGACATTATGAACTCTAACGCCTAAAGTTTATATAAAAAATGTCAAACACAGAGAATTTATCACTAAATAATCACCATGCATATTATGTCAAATCCAAATTAATATGTTTATATTGAATTGTAAAGCGGTGATTTTGTAGTATACCAAAGAAGGATGATAAGTTTATGCTCATAGAAGTTTTGTTTGACGAGAGTTTGTAAAAAGGGTGGTCAACGGGCTAAAAACCATATTTCGATAGAATGCTTAAAAAATTTCAACTTGAGTGATTTAGTCCTATCAAATGTCGATACGATACGTAGGATGCCAGAATAAACATAAAATAAAAAGGTATATAGTTCTTATATAATTAAAAAACTAGTCAACTCATTCAATCCAATTACGCTCAATAGCAAGGTAGTTCTGTATGTGACATACGTTGTTTCAATAAAATGAAATTCAATAAAATTTGCATTCCAACCTGAGAACATTACTAAAACATTTTATATTCAATTGATTCAACTAACTCGTCCTCACTAATAACATTTTTAAAAATTTGAACATTTCAACAAAAGTTGTAAAAAAAAAAAATTTCTTTGCAACCTTGATCTTAGTCGCTTAGTCGTCTTGCAGTTTCTTACGTCAGCCGTCAACACAGTCAATGGAAGTTTAAAGTAAAACGGTGAATTTTAGGCACCAGAGAGAAAACACAGTGAGCATCCGACGAATTCAAATCCACTTATATCTGCTCTGATATAAGGTATATTAACTTATATTAATGTTTTATTATTTCGTCTCACTACTTTTTGTTTACAGTTGGACCAAACCGTGGCCAAACAGATCGTCACTGCAAAACCAAAACGCTCCCAACAATCGATTGCCAAAACCTTCTTGCTTATCCGTTAGAACCAGAACAAATTCTTGAGTGCTATTAAAATCCTGTGAAGTGGCAACCAACTCAGTGGCGGAAAAAACCCTGTTGCTGAACCAGAAGCTTGAGTTTAGTAGGATGGCAACAGAAGCAGGCACAGTCATGATACTCGTGGAGCAGCAAAAACGGGTGGCCGGAAAGCTGAGAGGTAGGATTTGGGCGCTTAACTCTAACGATTGACATCGGGTACGAGGAATTGTATCGGGACAAGCTGCTGCGATCCCTTGACGATGATATG
Organism: Armigeres subalbatus; assembly: GCF_024139115.2. Classification (NCBI taxonomy): domain Eukaryota; kingdom Metazoa; phylum Arthropoda; class Insecta; order Diptera; family Culicidae; genus Armigeres; species Armigeres subalbatus. The sequence continues at coordinate 181,461,305 of NC_085139.1, read as the reverse complement.
GACCATGCCAGATGTCACATTTCGTGGTAACCAAGACAGTGAAACCAAATGTTCGAATTAGGAATTTAAATAAATCATGTGTGAGATATTAAAGTTTATATTTGATTATATGCAAAAAGAAATGAGACATTATGAAGGCTGAAGCTATTGTCAGATGTTTTTTAACCATTGCAACCATTTCAATACATCATTCTACTATTTTATTTTAAGAGTTTAAACTTTTTATCCTGCCACTAGCAGTTCTCGTGTTCAAATAGATTATATGAAATATAGTTCGTGGTACTAAAGTAGTATACAGTTTTCGTCACCGTTATGTTTTATTGCGATGAGCGCTGAGGTGAACGTTTCAACATTGTAAAACTTTTAAGGGCAGAAGAGTAGGGTAAGAAAAATACGAAATATTACATCAATGCATTTGTTTATTCTTTAATGAAGTGGTTCAAATCTTTCAATATCGTGGGTAAAGCATATTCAAAATTTGTCATCATTCAATACTGGGGAGTTAAGTTGACTATTCCGCATACAACGGACATTATGTCATCTATATGACAGCATAGAGTGTTATTAGTGGTGGTTAAAACACCAAAGATTTTACTCTCTGAATAACACGTTCAACGTGTACCCTAGGCTATAACCTCATTTCTGCTAGCTTCATTTGGCGTAAGTTATCTCCTTTCATAAATGGAGGCATATGTAATCTGACACACTTAGTGGAACATTCATTCTCAATAGATACTCCTTTATCTACCATCACTTCATCGATATGGGATTCTAAGCGATCTATCAATTTTTCTTCATTGAAAATAAACTTATCTGAAGACTTTCCTGAATATGCCTGGCTTACAAATGTTATAAGACCAGCAGGGAGACACTGATCAAGAATTTAACAGTTCGTCTCGATTTATAGTTTGAGTAGCAAGATATCCTACAGTTCAAACATTTTAATGTAGCAACAGGTATTTCAGTAGCATCTAGGACTACAGTTGGAAAATGTTCAGGAAGCATAACGGAACATTATTATGAGTTCTTTGGAAGGCAGTAGATAAATTGCTTAAGTATTCAAGTGAGAACTTGGATTGAGAGAAATAACCTGATACTGTCACACCAGATGCGAAACAAAATTCCTAATGCCTCATAAGAAATGTTTTTTTTGAGCTTAGCCAATGTTAGTATTACTCGATCGGTTGCATGCAGTTTGAAATGTCTTGGAAAAAATGGCTTTCTAGAGTCCTAACTGCTAAACAAAGCTCAACTAATTGTTCCATTGTAGGGATTCCTGTCCAGATATTAACCTCTCTATCAGTGTTAAGTAAATCTGAAAGAATTATCTTATCGTTTCTTTGAATGCTTTTTTCTGCATCACTGTAGATAGAATTGGTAATTTCTTCATGTTGTGCCGATTTTTCCAGTATTGTTTCCATAGCATGTTCCGTGTTCTCTTTAAACAACGTAGAAGACAAGAGATGGGATGAAGACATATTACTCGAACAACCTTCTCCTGGATCACTACTACGACATGGTGATTTGCTGTCGACGCGCTCTTTAATCGCTTCTGCACTCGAATTCGTATTCTGTTCCACACGTAGATGGTGCTCGTACAGCTTTCTGCTGGATCTCTACAATGTACGGTGGTTCGTGACTATTTGCTAATCAATTGGTGTTCTTTGGTCTCATTGAATGATAAACGTCATAACTCGAATCGAATTATGTGGCATTAGTTGAAGATATAATTGATGAATCCGTCAATGCTGGTTCCGAAAAGACTGGCAACGGCACAGCGTTTTTCTTCAGTACCGCCCGCCTGCAATATGAATGAATATTAAACATAGGCTAGGTTTATTTGATCAATTTATCGATTAATGTTAGTACCAGAAGTATACTGAAGCATACAATAATCGATTATTACCTGAGTGTAATCCGATTTTCGAAAATGGATGCTGCATACTGTGAGTTTTAGAGGTGCTTTACGACACTCCAAATTCGTTAACCACAAATGGAACCGCTTTTCACTCTTATGAGGAAACTGGTGCAATAAGACACCGTTACTTGTTCTGAGAAGCATCCATACGTAGCAAATCCGATTGCTTCTAAAACCGGGTTTAGGAAACAAACAGTAATTATGGTCCCATAGATGTGAGGGAGGATTCGGCCGTTTTGGATACTTTGGTAATTTTCTTATTTTTCTCGACGGGTTGGCGTTCGGCTTCAAGTATTTCGAAGTCACTGGAATTATATAACTATTAGTGAATTAATTTTATTATTATTATTCAAATCATACCTTTCAGGAGTCTTCGGTATTGAAATGTCTAAGACAAATCTGAAGGTTAGCAATCGAGAAGCATTCGGTATTGATAGTTGTAGTATTCAGTTGATGGCGAAGATTTAGTTTATAATCACTGTTTTAGATGAGTATTCTAGTTGTATGCGAACGATTTTAGTTTATAATCACTGTTTTAGATTCAATCATATAATGTGATTCTGTGGTTGCGGATAGCATATAAAATATTAGGAAACAGTCATTCCAATTTAATGAAGCTTGTTCCATGAGCCCCAATTTACCGTTCATAACCAACCAACTCTCCTTCGTTTATGCGAGAGAAAATGAATCTGGCTTATGAGAGGTTGGAGAGGTTGGTGCGGCAGGGAACTGAGTGCTAGCACATTGATGGCGACGCGGACGTGATGTGGTGCTGGTGGTGTGGTCATGAGATTGAGAAGACGAGCGAGACTGCACCGTCAGTTTGTTGTCGAATTTAGAGACGAAGTGTCGCACAGTTCAAAAGCGGATTCCATTTATTGCTTTCGCTGGAAATGACACACGCAGTCGGTAGAAATTGTGTTTGATTTTATAACTAGCATAGATAATGGTGCTGCCACACTCCATTAATGTGCTAGTTACTCGGTAAGTGCCCAAATAGAGAATGTTTGTATTGAAAAATAAAGCATTTCGGAGACAGGTCTGAAATTGAAAAAAAATGATAACGAAGCGAGCAGGTCTTCGAAAAATAAAAATTATAATCCCGGAGCGAGCAGGTTCCGAGGATATGAAAGATGCCGAGCGAGCAGGTCCCCGAGCACATTTTTGTTTATTCCGGAGCGAGCAGGTCTCCGAGGCATTTTTTTCTGTTTGTTCCGGAGTGAGTGAGCCGAGGCGTTTTTCTGTTTACCCCGGAGTGAGTGGACCACGATGCATTTTTTTCTGTTTATTCCGGAGTGAGTGGAGCTCCGAGGTTTTTCCGTAGTAGGTGGGACTCGAGGCATTTTGACGTAGGGATTGCGTCAGTGTTTTCATTAGCACACTTTGTGAATATGGAAATCAAAAAGATTATGAAAATATGCTGCGCTGAGAGGAAAGAGGCTGTTTTGATATTTAATATGGAGTTGAAATTGAGTGTTTTTTAGAGAGATTATGTCTTCAGTTGGATTCGGTGAGATTTGCGATCCATGATGGATTTGGAGATCGTTCTGAGCTTAGACCTGGAACTGTGAAGTTTGATATAGAGATTGATTTTGGAAGATAATTTTAATGGAATTTTGGTTCTATTTTGTTGGATTTGGCGATTTTATTTGGAAAATGTATGTGATGTTAGACTGAAGTAAATCAAGTGATATGATTCAAAGACTGAAATTGAACAATTAATTATAGAACCAGTTTCTAAGAATTTATTTAAAAAATATATTTTCGTTGGAGTTTATTTTGGTTTTATAAAGAAATGGATATTGAATATTATCGTTAGGTTGTATTTAAAGAATAAACTTTGCAGTTCAGAGGATTTAAAAAAATATGAAGTCGTTTTTATCAAAATTAAAAATTAGAACGGAAATTGAAAGTTAGATTTGTAGTTAAATTTTTGATTTTAATCAAGATAGAATTTCTCACATTTGGATTGAATTTGAGATAAAGATACCTTGGTAGATACCTCTAATATGTTTGGATATTGGATTGAATACAATTTATATATTGGAATATGAAATCAGATTAACTATGATGTGGAAATAGTCTTAAGGTTAGAAGAAAGTTTGATTCAACTGGATTTGAAAATTACATTCGGTGACTGAAAATAAAGATTCAATTGACATTGAAACTGATTTGGAGTTTGAAATCAGATGGTGAGTTCGATGGAAGAAATATTGATTATAGATTTGATGCAATATTGTATCGACAGATTTGTTAGCAATTTGAATTAAGTTCGTTGGAATAAGTATATAGTGGAATTGAGGAAATGAGATTCAACGATAGATGTAAATTAAATTGAATGTTCTTATGCAAAAATAAAATTTGTTTCAATTCATTAGAACCAATTTAGGTAAGAAATTTAATTTGAATTTGAAATATTATCTAATGAAAGTTTTATCTATTCAAAGAAAGGAGTAGAGAAGGAGAAAATGTAGTATTCATAGTTGATGGCGAACGATTTAGTTTATAATCACTGTTTTAGATTCAATCATATAATGTGATTCTGTTGGTGATAGCATATAAATATTAGGAAACAGTCATTCAATTTAATGAAGCTATGTTCCATGAGCCTAATTTACCGTTCATAATAACCAACTCGAACTCTCCTTCGTTTATGCGAGAGAAATGAATCGTTGGCTTATGAGAGGTGGGAGAGGTTGCGCGCAGGGAACTGAGTGCTAGGCATCGATGCCGACGCCGGACGTGATGGTAGTGGTGTCAGTGGTGTGGTCATGAGATTGAGTAGGACGGCGAGGACTGCACCGTCAGTTTGTTGTCGAATTTAGAGACGAAGTGTCGACAGCTATTCAAAAGCGGATTCCATTTAGCCGTTTTCGGCTGGAATACGACATGACGCAGTCGGTAGAAATTGTGTTTGATTTTATAACCAGCATGATAATGGTGCTTGCCACACCATTAATGTGCTAGTTACTCAAGTATGCCCAAATAATATTGTGAATGTTTGTATTGAAAAAAATAAAGCATTTCGGAGCGAGCAGAGTTCCGAAATTGAAAAAATGATAACGAAGCGAGAGAGTCTTCGAAAAATAAAAATTATAATCCGAGCGAGCAGGTCTCCGAGGATATGAAAAAGATGCCGGAGAGCAGGTCCCTCGACATTTTTGTTTATTCCGGAGCGAGAGGTCTCCGAGGCATTTTTTTCTGTTTATTCGGAGCGAGCAGGTCTCCGAGGCATTTTTTTCTTTATTCGGAGGAGTATGACTGAGGTTTTTTGTGTTTATTCCGGAGCGAGGCAGGTCTCGAGGCATTTTTTTCTGTTTGTTCCGAGAGGAGCCCTGAGGCATTTTTTTCTGTTTATTCGGAGCGAGCAGGTCTCCGAGGCATTTTTTTCTGTTTATTCCGAGTGAGTATGACTCGAGGTTTTTTTGTGTTTATTCCGGAGCGAGGGTCTCGAGGCATTTTTTCTGTTTGTTCCGGAGAGTGAGCCCGAGGCGTTTTTCTGTTACCCTGGAGTGAGTGGACCACGATGCATTTTTTCTGTTTATTCGGAGTGAGTGGAGCTGAGGCATTTTTTCCGTAGTGGGTGGGACTCGAGGCATTTTGACAGGATTGCGTCTGTGTTTTCATTAGCACACTTTGTGAATATGGAAATCAAAAGATTATGAAAATATGCTGCGCTGATATCGCACTAATGTTTTATTTATTCAATGGAACGAAATTTGATTTAAAAATCATAATTTCAAGATTTATGAGTGAAGGAGAAGGATGTAGTATTCAGTAGCTGTTATCCAATTCAAAAGATTTCATCGCTCTAGATATAAATATATCAACATTAATTATACAATTATTACACTACTTCTACGAATTGCAAGTCACCAATGTACCCTACAGTCTAGTAAGGTTTAGAATTGTTATGTTGCACAATCACCTTTGCAGTTTGATGGCAACGAGGTTGCTATGGGTGACGACGCAGGTTTCGAGTGTGGATTTTGTTTGAGAAAACCATACTTTCAGTTTATTGACGACTTTTGCAACGCTCGCATCGGCGGACTTCTTTGGGATACGACAAGTATCTGCTTCCAACGCCGGAAAGTGGATAGTTTAGTAGGGAACGGTTGTAAGGTGCTTCTCCTTTTTACTTTGCATCCAGCTACACAGCATACTCCTTTCGAATCTCTTTTAGGGTCTCGAACAGGAATTTTTCGTGACGGTACGGCTTTGGCTTTGAGCGTTATCCGTTGGGTCACTATTATTGGATGTTATTTTTCAATTTGACAAACTGAAGCTACTCACTATAAAATCACTTTCTTTAAAGTGTTGTTGACAAATTTTTCGCCTCGATCCCCAGATAATTGCTTATATTTCGTCCACTGATAAACGGTGTCCGGTTGACGGTACTGAGAAAACAGTAAACCGGAAGTTGCTTCGCTACGTGCAAGTGGAACAATGCACTTATGCTTGAATAATAACTTCAAGAACCGGAACTTGATTTACAGGTACAATAATAAAACTTACACCGCTTGACTTCATAAGTAGGAACACGTTTTCTTATTCGAAAAGCAGTATTGTCAGATTTTCTGGATATGATACACTGCGCGGCGTTTGTAATGTCTCAAATGGGTCTTGCACAAAACTTCAGCGGCGAATGACTGTCGAAAGGTACGGCTGCGCCAAACGATACACCGCAATGCTATTCACCCATTTTCATACGTTTTGACACAAAGCAAAACATCATCCTTCGCACTTACGCGCCATCTGTACGCCAGCATAAGCCTTAGATCGCGAATACCAACCATCTGGCTTCGTCTGTCAATCTCTGACACTCCATATCGAACCAACCCGTTCTGGGTCACCCCTGCAGTGCCTATCACTTCGTACTGTTGTGCTCACTGATCCACGGATCGACTCCCATAGATCGTTGATGTTGTCAGCAGTTGATTGCGCTACCCTTCCGCCGTCAATTCGGATACTGTAACGCATCGTTTGCTGTGATCTTTCAATCGTTACAATTGACAACCATGTTCTCGTTTTTTGTGACAACAAGGTAGTGATCAGAGTCAATGTTTGGAACTCGGAATGTCCGCACATCGATAACATCCGAGAAGTGCCGCCTATCGACCAAAACATGGTCAAGTTTCACCGTTTGGGTGTCTCCAGGTACGCTTTAGAATATTCTTTCAAGCAAAATGGGTGCTACTGATGGCCATTCCTCTGGCAGCAGCGAAATTTGTTAGCTGAAGGCCGTTGTCGGTAGCGGAGAAAGCTCTCCCTACCGATTTATAGGATGGAAAAGTCCTCTACCGACCGAGCGTCTCCGATAACAACTTCCACGTCATGCTTAATACAAGATATTCAAGATATTCGTGTCCTTCACGCGTCGGGTTTATCGTTTGTCAGTGCGTAGATTCTGATTAGGGCTATAAGAAAATTTCACACACATAGAAAGAAAAAATGTGCTTTTGATCGCATTTTCAATTTGAAAGTTGTTCATTTCTTGTAATTTTGGGTAGGAAATATACACGACAACAATACTTTCTATTTGGGCGCTGTCAACCACGTAAACCGAAATTTCACCTTTCAAACCCCCGCCCCCTGTAGACTTTCGTAGACTTTTCCGAAACCCCTACCATTCCCTTGAAGTCTACGTAGACTTTTCCAAATTTTACCAAATATCATTTGTTATTGGAATAATATGGAAATAAACCACGAAAAGAGATCAAATTTAATCTCTGTCATAGCTCAGAAATCAAATTTCAAAGCCAAGTAATTTAATTTCTGTTGCATTCGATCCTCCTAGTAGTGTGTGCAAATCGCCGACACTTTTGCATCGGCGCCCACTACTTAAAATCTGTCACGCATCTGTCCTATAATTCTGAACGCCAGTTCAAATTTAGGAAACCGAAGAATTTCGAGAAATTTCGAGTTAAAATTCCGAGAATGTCAAGTTTACATTCCAATAAGTTTTGCGTGAAAATTTCGTAAAATTTCCCAATTGATAACCTTGAACTAGCTTCCACGTAATACTCAAATAACTCCGTTGAAATTCCAATGCTTTTCTTGAAATTTCATGCAATATCCCGCTGAATAATCATCTGTTGAAATCCCATGTTTTCAATCCAAAAGTTTCCCGTTAAAAAAAACCTAGTATTTCTCCGTTATAAAAAATTATTTCGAGGTAATTTTAAGTTTAATCGACATTCGATATATTTCCTGAAATTTAGAATGGTTTCTACATTTTTTGTTCATCTCCAATTTTTTCTTAAGAATTTTCTAAATAATATTCGGTGGAAATTATGGAGAATTTCCTTGAAGTTAAAATTTTGAAAATTTCTCGTAAAAAAAATCTAATATCATGAAAATTACAAAGGCTTTTTTACAAAACTGCAATTATTTTTTTGTTGTGGAAACTCAAACAGTTTTTGGTGAGGAATTCAAATAATTTCTCGGAAGTTTTCAACAATTTATTTAGAAATTCCGGAAATTTTCCCGATAATTCCAAAGAATTTGCATTAGAACTGCCGAAGAAATTTACAAGTATTATCCACGGAGTTTCGAAGAATTTTGCTTATATGTCCAAAGAATTCTTAAAAATTCGAAGAATTCGAAACTAAGAAAAATTCTCGGGACTTCCAGAAAATTCCAGTGATATTCTGAAGGTTTCTCATGGAAATTTTGAGAATCTTTACTATTTAGTTCCAAAGAATATCTTTTGGGCATTCCAAAGACTTTTCTTGGATATTTAAATGCTTCCTTTTAAATTCAAAATAAAATCCGTTGAAGTACAAATATAAATTTTCATAATTTCAAAGATGCCTGCGACAATAAAAAATCTAGTAGGTAGAATCTGAATAAAATCCAAGCGAAGATTTTGAAATTTTTCGAAAGTTTTTATAAATTACTTTGGAGAATTTTCCGCTCAACACAAAAGAATTTCCAGAAATCCATGATTTTACTTCAGTGAAATTATATTTTTATGGAGAAAAAAATCGGAAAATCATAAAAAATAAAACGAGTGAACTTCGCACTTAGCTGCTGTTTTTTATGTAACTTTTATTTAAAAGGCTCAACTCCTGAAGGCTTCACGGAAAACTTTTTTAATCTTAATATTATTACAATAATATTTCTAGAGAAAGCCTTTTCATATTATTTTATCAGATAATCTAACTTCACTTGAACTCCTGTTTTCTTTAATGCTAAGTTGGTAGGAATTCTGGGAACCCTGGATTGAAGCACATATTTTTTTCCTCTCATTTGAGCGCCTAGTTGACATCCGTCGCTTGTTGTTGTCGTCGTTAGCCTCGTGTGATGAGCTGCTACGGTTGTGGACAAAAGGTCGAAGGTCAAAAGGTCGAAGGACAAAAGGTCGAAGGTCAAAAGGTCGAAAGGACAAAAGGTCGAAGGACAAAAGGTCGAAACACAAAATCTGAGTCACAAGGTCGAAGGGTCAAAAGGTCGAAACAAAAAATCTGAGCCAAAAGGTCGAAAGTCAAAAGGTCGAAGGTCAAAATATCGAAAGGTCGAAAGGTCAAAAGGTCGAAACAAAAATCCAAACTAAAAGGTAGAAGGGACAAAAGGTCGAAACATAAAATCTGAGTCACAAGGTCGAAGGGTCAAAAGGCCAAAAGGATGAAAGGTCGAAGGGTCAAAAGGTCGAAACAAAAATCTGAGCTAAAAGGTCGAAGGTCAAAAGGTCGAAACAAAAAATCTAAGCCAAAAGGTCAAAGGACAGAAGATCGAAGGTAGAAAGGTCGAAAGGACAAAATGTCGAAAGTCAAAGGTCAAGGACAAAAGGTTGAAGATCAAAAGTCGAAGATCAAAACTCGAAGGTCGAAAAAATTAGGCAAAACGAAGAGAGTCAATCAACCATTATTGTGCACATATTATTTTTACCTGATAATATTTCATTGTTAAATTTTTCCTTCTTTTAGTCATAGGCCGTTCATTCGAGATTCGTATATATATTTATTTGTGTTTCACTTATATATTTTATTATTGAATTTTTCCTTCTTTTAATCAAAGACTTGTCTTTCGAGTTTTACACATTATTATTTATTTGTTTAACCTTATTTCATTGTTGACCTTTCTTTCTTTTTTTATAACCTTTTCTTACGAGTTTCGCATTTTATACCGCATATGAAATACCAAAACCACTGAAAAAATTTCATTTTAGAATTTTCCTTTATTAAAACATAGGTATTCTTTAGAGGTATTGTCAAATCAGTATGTTTATCAAAAGTATTGCCAGGATTTTTAACTTTAATTGTAATTTGATAGTTCTTCTCTTTTTATCAAATGATAATTCAAAATATAACATTTTAGCTCAACATACCATCTTCTAATGACAGATTTTATTTTTATGTGCTCAAAGATGATACGTTTTGTTCAAAATTAGTATTTAAGTAACTATAAACGATATAAATAATACATTTATTTTTATTAATAGAAACCGTTACGTTACGCTTGTAAAGTTGGGAGGGGTATGGAATTCAAAATTTGCGGAAGATCCATTAATTAGTGTCCTCTTAGTCACTCTTTTTGTAAGAAAAATCTAAAAATTTATATGGTTCGTCACATTTCGTTCAACCTTCCTCCCCTCTAAGCGTTACGTAATTTATGGACGCCTTTACGTGATTTGTGAACGTTTGTGTTTAATTTTGAAGTCAACCAGTAACCCTCTAACGCCCAAGAAGGCGGAAACTTTAATATTTTTTAAATTTTAATTGTTCAGATTTTAAAATGATTTTACCTGTTTTCATTCAACCTTCTAATTTTTCGCCTTTTTCCTTCGACCTTTGTCATTTCGCCCTTTCAATTTATTGATTTCGACCTTTTTCCTTTAAATGTTTTGACCTTTTCGACCTTGTCCTTCGACCTTTTGACACAGATCGCTGCTACCGTTTTCGCTCACGTCTTCGCCATTGTTGTCGTTATTGGTTATTGTTTGCGCTATGCCTTTATCTGCCGTCGTAGGTACGGTTGTCGAATTGATTTCAGTATGCGACGATGACTTCATAGGAGGGAAGTGGTGCAAATCGCTCAGTGGAATAGCTGCGTCAGTTTTTGGGAATGATTATGTCTCAGTGATTGGTAGTTTCGAATTATCGCCTTGGGCTTGTACGGTCAAGTTCTGTAGTTGTTCACAGCATTCTGCTTTGGGTGAGCTGGTTTTTGGCATTGCTTGCAAGTTTTTGGTTGCCCAGGATAGGTAATAAGGGTTGAATGACCATAAATTGTCGTGATTAACGGGATGGGTTGTTTTATTTTCACGTGCGAGATGCGTACGCCATTATATACACCGGAAAAACTTTTCCATCTTTCTCTGGTTACCGATTGCACATCGCCAAATTGTTCCAAATATTTGACATGTAGTGCTCATTTCCGGAGGAAGGTCGTGTACTCGGACCGGAATGGCCTCACTTTCCACGTATACCGGTATTTTGAAGCCCTTGTCACCGTAAAATATAACGTGCCTGTTATTATGAAGTCTCTGATAGCGAGCGGCTGTCTCGCTATCTTTGACTTCAATGTATACACAATTGCGTATGTTGTGCAATTGTATATTTTCTGTGTCACCTAGTAGGAGCGTATTTTTCTCTCAGGAACTGGTGTTCTGTATTAGCTGTTCAGGAAGAATATTAAATCAACCACAAGAGTATTTCTGCGTCAACACTCATTTTAGTAAGCAAAACAACATTAATCATAAAGTGAATTCTAACACGTCCGATGCCTGCGTGGTTTCAACTGACAAAGCTACTGTATAAATCGTTTAAAAAATAAAAAGTCTACGTAGACTTTTCAGGTGGGTGGCACGACGCTACGTTTTGCGAACATTTCAGTGTAAAATTCATGATAGTATGTGTTTTGTTTACAAACATCCATTTGATTCTCATTAGGATACAGAACTGTCAGTGGGATACGGTCGCAATGTTGGCTGCAAAACAAACCTATTGTGTGAGATAGGATGCACCGGCTGAGACTTTGCGAAACACCTCCCCCCTCAAGAGTCTACGTGGTTTATGGACAGCCCCTTTCAAAGTTTTGCCATGGAACATTGTACCTTTGAAAGCGGAAATTTGCATTTCACTTCTAGTATAGTTTCAAGATTTATTTAATTTTCAAACGAACGACAACTCTAACATGATATTTTTACCAAGACAAGCAGTGACAGTGACAGCGGCATAATATACGAATTTCAGGAAACTAGTAGTGAGTCAACAACCGAAATAAATTGCTTGGCTTGCTCGGCGCTCTTAGCTTGAAATGACCCCTGAAAACGCCTTAGTTGGGTTTCTTCACTTTTGGAGGGCGTCTAGGTGCGGCCAGAGTACGATTGACTAGCCCCCATTGTTGATTGTTAAGAAACGAGTGCATCATGATCGCCATAATATAATGATAATTATGAATAGCAATATTTATAACACAATCAGTGACAATTTTCTTAACAATAAATAATTAGTAACAATTTTAGTTACAATTAAACATAGATTTTTGTTCAATTGAAACATATTTAGTAATGTTTTTGTAAAATTTAGAATAAATTTCAACATTTTGTTAATTTAACTACTAATGGTCAGTAAGTCAATATGCTGCTCATTGAGCCTTCGGACGCGAGTTTCGGATACTTTATGCTTCTGATATAAAATGTTAGACATGAAAATCATTGTCATAAATGATAGTAATCGCTGTGAAAAAGACGGTAAGTTTACAAAAAATTTTCAAAATAGCTGAGAGTTGAACAATAGCGGTAATATGTTTAACTTCAAAAATCATGTCTGGCAGAGGAGATTGTGCGTTTTGGTCTACTATGTAAATAATGCTGAAAAGAAAGAAAAGATAGATTGAAATAAGTTCATTTCTAAAAGAGAAACACTCTAAATATGTCTGAATCGAGCAATGAAGGGCATAACGATGAAGCATAACGATGAAAGTAGATCCACAAAGACGTTACGGTGTCAAATAAATACTCCTACAAACAGCTGAAAACTTTTCTGAATCACTGTAAGAACTGAACTGGCTATAAAAGTAGAGCTCATGACATTGCACATTGACATGATACAGGGGATGTATTTTCATCATCTGGAATGAATTCTCAACCGTTTCCTGGCTGACTGTCTCTGATGCATGATCGATAAATAATGTGCACCTTCTAGCCACGGTTTACGTTGACGATAAAAGCTGACGGTATGATGGTCGAGTGATAAATAGCGAAGAGTATTCGCCAGAGTCTGACGTTTAATTGAAAATTTATTCGTTCATAGACGATGTTCTCACCGAACTCGAACAGTAGCAGCACCTTTAAATGGTGCGAAATATCGCATCGCAATTATTTCGAACGATGAGCATCGCCGTCTCTTAGATAGGTATCGATTCAATCGAGCTCGTTTCTCGAAATCAGAATCTATCGCGGAGCAGAATCTTATCTGATGGGTCGTCGATTGCGTCGGACCCACCGCATCCGCATCATCATCATCATCCGTCCAACCAGCAGCATCGGCAGTCGCGCGAGCGATCCAAATTGGCTATCTTATGTCATATTTATCGTTCTGCTTGCGCGGCCAGGCGGCAAGGCTAACGACATTAAGTCAAACTCGGCAGCATATGTCGCTTTTGCGCTCCGGGCAACAACTTAGAAATTCAGAAAGATGCTATAAATTATCCGGCTTTGGATCATCTCCGCGAGGGTATCATACCCAGTGGGAAAAATGCTTTATCTTATGGGATGCTTGAGGAAAGAAGCTGGCGAGAATAAGCAGTAATAAAGGTTGACAGTTGTGATCCACTTGCTTTTACTATGATGACAAGACACATAGCGATCAATAGAAAAAGGTGATGATCGTCATGTCCAACATTCCATATAGGATTGTCAGGTGCAATTGATAGAGAAATTGCATTTTCTATTGGCATACTGTGCATTTGTTAAGCGAGTAACTAGAAGCTATGCGCATTCATGTATTTTTCATTTGATCGTTCAAAACGATAACAACGAATATAAGCAGAAGGTATTAAAAAATGAATAAAGAATTAGCGTTGTTTCATCTTAGTTGTGAGTTTAATTCAATTTAAGACAGCAAATACAGACAAAGAAGCCAAGGAAGACAAAGAAGACGAGTGACAAAGAAGACGAATAAAGAAAAAAGACACATAAGACAATGGAGGCAAAGAAGGCAAAGAAAACAAAGAAAAAAAAAAAAAAAAAACGACAAAGAAGACAAAGAAGATAAAGAAGACAAAGAAGACAAAGAAGAAAGAAGACAAAGAAGACAAAGAAAAAGAAGACAAGAAGACAAAAAAGACACATAAGACAATGGAGGCAAAGAAGGCAAAGAAAACAAAGAAGACAAAGGAGACAAGAAGACAAAGAAGACAAAGAAGACAAAGAAGACAAAGAAGACAAAGAAGAGAAGAAGAAAGACAAAGAAGACAAAGAAGACAAAGAAGACAAAGAAGACAAAGAAGACAAAGAAGACAAAGAAGACAAAGAAGACAAAGAAGACAAAGAAGACAAAGACAAAGAAGACAAAAGACAAAGAGACAAAGAAGACAAAGAAGACAAAGAAGACAAAGAAGACAAAGAAGACAAAGAAGACAAAGAAGACAAAGAAGACAAAGAAGACAAAGGAGACAATGAAAACAAAGAAGACACGGAAGCCAAGGAAGCCAAGGAAGACAAAGAAGACAAAGAAGCCTAAGAAGACAAAGAAGACAAAGAAGACGAAGATGAAAAGAAGACGAATAAGGAAACGAAGACAAATAAGACAATGCAATGGAGGCAAAGAAAACAAAGAAAAAAAAAGACGACAAAGAAGACAAAGAAGACGAAAAAGACAAAGAAGACGAATAAAGAAAAGAAGACACATAAGACAATGGAGGCAAAGAAGGCAAAGAAGACAAAGAAGACAAGAAGACAAGAAGAAGACAAAGAAGACAAAGAAGACAAAGAAGACAGAAGACAAAGAAGACAAAGAAGACAAAGAAGACAAAGGAGACAATGAAAACAAAGAAGACAAAGAAGACAAGGAAGCCAAGGAAGCCAAGGAAGACAAAGAAGACAAAGAAAACAAAGAAGACAAAGAAGACGAAGATGAAAAGAAGACGAATAAGGAAACGAAGACAAATAAGACAATGGAGGCAAAGAACGCAAAGAATACAAAGAAGCCAAAGAAGACAAAGAAGACGAAGAAGACAAAGAAGACGAATAAAGAAAAGAAGACACATAAGACAATGGAGGCAAAGAAGGCAAAGAAAACAAAGAAGACAAAGAAGGCAAAAAACAAAGAAGACAAAGAAAGAAAGAAGACAAAGAAGACACAGAAAACAATGAAGACAAAGAAGACAAAGAAAACAAAGAAGACAAGAAGACAAAGAAGGCAAAGAAGACAAAGACAAAGAAGATAAAGAAGAAAAAGAAGGCAAAGAAGACAAAGAAGACAAAGAAGAAAAGAAGGCAAAGAAGGCAAAGAATACAAAGAAGACAAAGAAGACAAAGAAATCAAAGAAAACAAAGAAGACAAAGAAGACAATGAAGTCAAAGAAGACAAAAGACAAAGAAGACAAAGAAAATAAAAAAGACAAAGAAGGCAAAAGTGGTAAGAATACAAAGAAAAAATCACTTACATAATTTATTTATTTTTTCAAATTTATCTATCCAATTGAATTTCTTTATAAAGAAGATATACCACATTAGAACTGAGGAACGTCCACAAATAAGGTAGCGCTAAGAGGGAGGCTGGGTGAAAATGACTATTTTATGAGTTGCGTAATAAAATGATCGTCCCTTACGCACATATTTTTGAATGCCAAATCTCAGATGAACTATGCAATGTTCTGCAGAAAGCCAACGCGTTTTTTGGTGCATCAACTAACATCAATGTCGATGATCAGTTGAATATTTTCGTTGCTAAGCAATCTAGCATTTTGTTAGCCGAGGCTCGGTTGAAATACTCAAACCAAGGTCAGTGAATGAAACAATGTGTGTACCTAACACAATACTTCCTATATGTATCTTTAATCCACGTTCACATCCATATTAATCATCTTTTGACGTACATCCATCACCATAGAACACATGTCATTCCATCCGCCGAAGACGACGACGATAGCGTGCCAACGAATTTCATTTTCCAACACAGCGAAGCAATTTCTTATCGTGCAAAGAAAAGCTCGTCGCACAATTGACTACGGCGCTTCCATCAGCTATGTATCTATCTCCGAATATCTTTGCTGCGTTGACAGCCATTAGTTTACAAACACGAACTCACATCATCAATGGAAAGCGTTTTGTATGCAAAAAATCACAGCTCAAGTATAGGGAAAGAAGACGCATCGTCATTGAAAAAATAAAATGTTTTTATTCATTCTTGTTAAACGCATTTTCCCCACAGTTGGGAAGGAACGATGAAAATGACTTTGAATCATTCCCGTCCTTTCCTTCTTTATCATAAAAACAGTCATCGTTCAAAACGGAACACATCCGAGGACGGATAAATTCGATAACTTCAGGTCAGCATTGACAGAAGCGGCGAAATGGATGCCGCTGATAAAATCGTAAAACTGTATCGCTCTAAAAACAAATTGCCATTGCGATTGTCCATTGATCCTAATTGCAACAAAGTATTGCAGCGAAACACGCAACAATCGTAAACTGGGACAAACTTCGTCATCGCTAAACGAAAAGGATTTAATTTGTGAACGCTGCTAGGAGGACAAACGAGGACGAATTAAATATATTTACAGAAAAACAACGGCAACGATTGATGTTTGTTTACGGATCTTCACTCTTGTCCGTTGCGTTGGGGTTCGCTGGTTGGCAGATAGGTGGAAGAGTACAAGCGCGATTACTTTTCGCGCGGGTGGGAAAATTTCCTCCAGTCATGGTTTCAATCAACGGCGAACATGCTCGAGTATGACTGATTTACTTTTCAGTCAAGTTCGACAAGCAATCGGAGCATAACTCGCAGAGAGTGGGGTAACAAAAAGTTATATTTCGATGTAAACATTAATTGAAAGATATTCTTCACGTTCTTCATAACGTTCAGATATACAATTGTGAAAAAAAAAAACTGATACCCGCCGATGCTGCGTATCAGTCGGAATTTCTAGAATGTTTAATAGCTACGTCCAGAACATTATATGTTACATTGATTTATAATCCATCAATAATTACTAAGATCTAACTGTCGTTTTATTATCTTTTTCAGGTGAGAGATAAACAAACCATCTCTAAAAGGACATATGTATACTCCGAAACAGATTCGGTAAGATTGTGATGAACTCAGAATTGAGCAATATAACCATGAGCCGACATATAAAACAGCGTAGTATAAATTTCAGTATTACCAAATTAAAAGACCAATCAATTGAAAGGACTGTTTTCGATACCAGTAATTTTACCTCATAAAACTACCTCCTCAAGTTCTTTATCACCAATGCTTGTCCAATCTTAACCGTCGAACCCGACCAAAGCCGAACCCTACAAAGAAAATTTCATCAGTTTTGAGCGCAGTAATGGAGTGTTCGCTATAATAAATTAAATTGCACTTTATGATTGAATCTTGCTTAATTGACGCCGCCTATATTAGAGAGAGTGAACCGCCGCCAGGAGGTGCACCATCTGGCCGTATCTTCGACGAAAATAAAATACCAAAATTCCACCTTTACCCCACCAAAGCAAACCCATCTGTCCCAATTCTCTGCCTACCAAAGAACTGGCAAAATGATCAGACCTAAATGGAGCCTGTCGTCGTCATCGTCGTCGGCTGACGTCCGTTCGAGTTGTTATCGCAAACTCACAACGAGCAAACTGTGTAATAGGATCGCGGTAGTAAAACACTGAATTTAAAAACAGCATCTTAGCGCACTAATTGGCACTTTGGCACAGTAATAAACGATGAAGATGTGCCATTGGACAGACGAAATCTTCCGAAAATTCGATGAACGAAAAACCGGAATGTCCATTGCTCGAAGCTTCTTCAGGGGAGTGATTTAGAAGTACAGCGCATTACAATGTACTTTTCCTGTTATCGAGACTCCTTGTTCAACATCTTAGTTAATTTTATGTACCATTGGATTGACAGTCACTTTCTGATATCTTTGGCGGTAACAGCATTTGCGGTTTTAAATGGGACTTTCTCCAAGAAGCAATCCGTAAGGTTTGAAGTTTAAGGACAAACTTTTCAGATTCCTAACATGACCGCTTTTTGTTACACCTCACGGTTCGAAGAGCTCCGCACTGACACAATCTTTACTCGATGTAGCTCATTATTTTATATTTTATACCAGAAGATTTTGATATCGTCTCTTGCCTTATTAGTTACTAATCAAACCTTTGAAAGAAGGAATCACATCAAGTGACATTAGTAATGCTTATCTATTGTCTGCAAAAAATCAAACGTTTTCAACGGACTTTCATACCTTCATCTACGAATGTTTTTTTCACTGAAAGGAATGCTTTATGCCTGACCCAGCACTCGTGCTATGGTAGTGGGACTGCCTTTCAGTATTACTTATGAAGACAGACAGTACTTAATGTACACTTCCCAACATCACACGATTTACGGTGCCTCACTTCGATGTTCTGCTTAACTCAACCCAAGTTACCAAAATAGTTTTTTTTCTGGGTGGTTGGAAAGGATTCTGAAAAGTAGAATCCAGAAAAGTAGGTGAGAACAGTGCATAACGCACCCACGGGACAAAATGGCCTAACTCATAATTATATAATTATTGTATCATCTTTAGGATTAGCAGAAATCGCTTTCAATAGATAATGAACAACGATAAAAGAAAAGAAAACTGTTCCGAATCATAAAAAGCCATGATAACAAATTTATCTAACTTGTATTCAAGTGTATTTCAAATGTGCTAGAAAGTCATAAAAACCTTGTTTATTGAATAAGCGATCATTGTCGAAAATTTTTAAATATTCTATTTACACGTTGAAATGGTTCGGTATTCTAGTTTATATTCATGGAAACATCGAAAAAGCTCAAGGGATACATTTTGGCTGTTCTCCTCCTTTTGCAGTCTGTGTTTGCTAGAATAGTAAATTGAGCGCTCCTCAGAGTCCTTGAGGGCGGACACATTATATCCTTAGTTACTTTTCTTTTCTTCCGTTGAACAGAATTAACCTGAAAAGCATAACCAAGAAACGGAGAACCAAATCGACCACGTTCTAATCGACGGTAAATTCTTCTCCGACATCACGAACTTCCGCACTTACCGCAGTGCGAATATTGAATCCGACCACTACCTCGTTGCAGTATGTCTGCGCTCAAAACTCTCGACGGTGTACAACACGCATCGAAGTCGGACGCCGCGGCTTAACATTGCACTTGGCACGGTGCCCCCGGATCAGAGAAACGACTGGTATGACGGTGAATGTGAGCAGTTAGTAGAAGAGAAGAATGCAGCATGGGCGAGATTGCTGCAACACCGCACGAGGGCGATCGAGGCGCGATAAAACAGGCGCAGAACAACCAAAACTCGATTTTCTGGAGGAAAAAGCGTCAGCAGAATGATCGAGACCATGAAGAGACGGAGCAACTGTACCGCGCTAATAACACACGAAAGTTCTATGAGAAGTTGAACCGTTCACGTAAGGGCCACGTGCGGCAGCCTGATATGTGTAAGGACATAAACGGGAACCTTCTTACGAATGAGCGTGAGGTGACCCAAAGGTAGCGGCAGCACTACGAAGAGCACCTGAATGGCGATGTGGCAGACGAAGATGGCGGTATGGTGATGGACCTGGGGGAACGCGCGCAGGACATAATTGTACCGGCCCCGGATCTCCAGGAAATACAGGAGGAGATTGGCCGGCTGAAGAACAACAAAGCCCCTGGGGTTGACCAACTATCAGAAGATCTATTTAAATACGGTGGTGAGGCACTGGCTAGAGCGCTGCACTGGGTCATTACCAAGATTTGGGAGGAGGAAGTTTTGCCGCAGGATTGGATGGAAAGAGTCGTGTGTCCCATCTCAAAAAGGGCGATAAGCTGGATTGTAGCAGTTACCGAGCAATCACATTGCTGAACGCCTACAAGGTACTCTCCCAAATTTTATGCTGTTGACTAGCACCAATTGCAAGGGAGTTCGTGGGGCAGTACCAGGCGGGTTTTATGGGCGAACGCTCCACCGCGGACCAGGTGTTCGCCATTCGCCAAGTACTGCAGAAACGCCGCGAATACAACGTGCCCACACATCATCTATTCATCGACTTCAAAGCCGCATATGGTACAATCGATCGGAACCAGCTATGGCAGCTAATGCACGAACATGGATTTCCGGATAAACTGACACGGTTGATCAAAGCGAGGATGGTTCGGATGATGTGCGCAGTTCGAGTTTCAGGGACATTCTCGAGTCCCTTCGAAACGCGCAGAGGGTTACGGCAAGGTGATGGTATTTCGTGTCTACTATTCAACATCGCTTTGGAAGGGGTAATACGAAGAGCAGGGATTAACACGAGTGGTACAATTTTCAGTAAGTCCGTCCAGCTATTTGGCTTCGCCGACGACATACATATTATGGCACGTAACTTTGAGAAGATGGAGGAAGCCTACATCAGACTGAAGAGGGAAGCTAAGCGGATCGGACTAGTCATCAACACATCGAAGACGAAGTACATGATAGGAAGAGGTTCAAGAGAAGACAATGTGAGCCACCCACAGCAAGTTTGCATCGGTGGTGACGAAATCGAGGTGGTAGAAAAATTTGGGTACTTGGGCTCACTGGTGACTGCCGAAAATGATACCAGCAGAGAAATTCGGAGACGCATAGTGGCTGGAAATCGTACGTACTTAGGACTCCGCAAGACGCTCCGATCGAATAGAGTTCGCCGCCGTACCAAACTGACAATCTACAAAACGCTCATCAGACCGGTATAGAGGACTACACGAGACCTGGACGATGCTCGTGGAGGAGGTGGGCAGCGTAGTTCGCCTCCGCGCGGTGCTCGCTGGATACGATAGCGTATCAACGGCAGTTGAAGGGCTAGGCGGCTAAATGGACTACAAACGAGGAAGCGCGGTAGCGCATTGAGACTTAGGCTGCCATTTAAGTCTCAATTACGGTTATAGCAGGCGTGTTAAAGGTTGTGTGTTTTGTATATTGTTATATTGTGTATTGCGAGGGCTGACAGCCGAGTCATTCTACTCCCTTAGTAGAGCCGGGTGAAACCGACTCGAAACGGCGGGTGGGCTAATGGCAAGGCTGCCTTCCGTCCCATAAAACCGTGGCGGGCCTTGCGGCACGCTGTCCAATTCTGCTGTCTGGTTGGTGACCAGACAGAAGTAGGCTCAGATGAACTCCCTGACTAACGCCGATCTGGCTCTGAACACGAAAGTGTCAACCCACGCATGGCCTCCCTGCTTGCTTGCAAGCATAGACAACCATGAGATCATAGAGGCGACTACTTCAGTAGGATTCGATGGCAGCTGCAAGGGGGACCCATGAGCTATGTCAAGTACTCCAGTTTCAAGAGGCAGGGGCGCCGTAGGCGCAATGGGAGACCCCTTCGCAAGTAGGGGTCTAGCGAGGTCTCCTCCCACTAGGGAGGAGAATGGTGTTGAGGCAGTAGCTAGTTTGCACGGGACTAGCACTACCCCAGCGGGAGGGGTTGACAGCCAGAGCGATGCTCAGGCAGTCAACACACCAGGCGAGCCTCTAACCGGTATCCGGTTAGTCGCCAAGCAGCTCGATGAGATCATCGAGTTCACGAGCGGTCGAAATAATATCAGCAAGGATCTGAAACAGAAACTTCTGGTACTTCGACAGTCGGTTCAAGCGGTAAAACGCGAACATGGCACGCTCACCAGGAGGGAGGTTGGAAGCGAGAAGGGGGCAGGACCCTTCTCCTTCCTTGGAGGGAAGGTTTCGACGCAAGAGGTGATTGGTACCACCCCGAGTGTCGGCGAGGGAGGGACTGCGGCGCGCTCCAAACGCGCTCGGCAGCAGTCACGAGGGAAGGGCAACGGTGCGGCCCAGGCTACTAAACCCAAGGGTGATGGTAGCCAACCTGCGACGACTGCTCAGCGGACCGAAAATCCCTGGCAGCTCGTTGGCAGATCTAAGAGGAGGGAAGAGGGTCCTCACCCCGCAAGGAAACTTAGGGACAGAGGAGAAGCCTTGCTGGTCAAGACCGACAAAGAGAGGTACGCCGACGTTCTTAAGACCATGCGAGGTGCCGAAAAGCTTTCGACACTGGGTGAGGACGTGCGAAGCGTCAGACGCACCAAGGCAGGCGAACTGATCTTGGTGCTAAAGCGTGGATCAAAGGCGAGCGGTACCGCCTATAAGAGGTTGGCCCAGGAGGTCCTGGGTGAGGGAGTGGAAGTGAGGTCTCTGGGCACCGAGGTGACCCTCCGGTGTAAGCAGCTGGACGAAGTCACCGAGGCAGAGGACCTCATTTCGTCTTTAACCCTTGAAAGACTGGGACGACACTTACTTTTGGTCATAACTTATGATGCCGTGGACCGATTTTCGGAATTTATATAGTTTTACAAAGGGGAATAGCAGCACTTTCGAAATTCCGGTTCGTAGATTCCCGTTCGGAGGAATAACCAGAAATGTAGGGGACACCTCGCATATTTCCATATATCGAAGGTCATATTTTAATTGTAGTCAATAGTATTCTAATAAAAATAGCTCAAATCGACAATTACATTAATATATGAATGCTAGGAATCGATATCTGTGAATCAATAGACTTATATTGACAACTACGTCCACCATTCCGGGACCGGAATCACCGGTAGGTGGTTCCGGAGGACCAAATTAAATTTCAGAGAACCATACCATGCGACACATCAAATTACACTGCCGCAACGAGATATGACCAACGAAAGTGTAATCGGACCGTTTTGGTCACATGTGACCACTCTGGCACAGGTTCCGGTACGCCACTATCCGGTTCCGGAGGACCAAATCAAAATTTCAGAGAACCATACCATGCGACACATCAAATTACACTGCTGCGACGCGATATGGCCAACAAAACTGTAATCGGGCCGTTTTGGACATATGTGACCAATCTGGCACAGGCTCCGCTACGCCACTATCCGGTTCTCGAGGACCAAATCAAAATTCCAGAGAACCATACCATGCGACACATCAAAAAATACTGCCGCGAGCCAACAAAAGTGTAATCGGACCGTTTTGAGCACATGTGATCACTCTAGCATAGGTTCCGGTACGCCACTATCTGGTTCTGGAGGACCGAATCAAAACTTTAGAGAACCATACCATGCAACACATCAAATTATACTGTCGCGACAAGATTTGGCCAACGAAAGTGAAATCGGACTAATAAGAATAAGAATTTGGAGCAACCGTATAATTTCCGGAATATTTTGAGGATTTTCAAAACATTCTTTTATAAATCTGTGGAGTTTTTTATTTTTTTACGGACACCTGTTCTCTTTTACCTTTCGGAGACCAGTAAGATATAGTGTTTATTAAATATTTGTAACGGCCACTGACTTACTAAGTCAATGCCACAATGCATTGAATTTCCAAAATTTGTACATGGATAGCTAAAAATTCAAGCTTTATTCACTTGGTGGTCAATACAATTTCTCAAGTTCTAGTCATTCACTAAGTAGCAGCTACAAGTTGTACGGTTACCCTGCTCATGCTCATGATATGTTGTTTCATTGTCCCTGTATCTTTGATACACTACCATCTGGTGGGTTCCATACTACAGCTCATGCATATTTTGATATTGTCTTCCAGATCTCGAGCTAGTATGTGCATTTTGGATAAATTGAAAGGCCAAATGAGCCCAAAACGCTTCAATTGCAATTCCTGAAATTTCGATTCGATGGTTCTAAGCATTTTTTATTTGGTCCTCCGGATAGTGACATACCGGAATCTGTGCCAGAGTGGGCACATGGGTCCAAAACGGTCCGATTACAATTTCGTTGGTTATATCTTGCTGCGGCAGTGTAATTTGATGTGTGGCATGGTATGGTTCTCTGAAATTTTGATTTGGTCCTCCGGAACCGGATAGTGGCGTACCGGAACCTGTGCCAGAGTGGTCACATGTGTCCAAAACAGTCCGATTACACTTTCGTTGGCCATATTTGGTCGCGGTAGTGTAATTTGATGTGTCGCATGGTCTGGTCCTCTAAAATTTTGATTTGGTCCTCCGAAACCAAATCAGGGTGCAACGGAACCTGTGCCAGAGTGGTCACATGTGCTCAAAACAGCCCGATTACTCTTTCGTTGGTCATATCTTGTCGCGGCATTGTAATTTGATGTGTCGCATGGTATGGTTCTCTGAAATTTTGATTTGTTTCTCCGGAACCGGATAGTGACGTACCGGAACCTGTTTCAGAGTGGTCACATGTGACCAAAACGGTCCGATTACACGTTCGTTGGCCGTATCTCGTCGCGGCAGTGTAATTTGATGTGTCGCATGGTATGGTTCTCAGAAATTTTGCTTTGGTCCTCCGGAACCGGATAGTGGCGTACTGGAACCTGTGCCAGATTGGTCACATGTGTCCAAAACGGTCCGATTACACTTTCGTTGGCCGTATCTCGTCGCGGCAGTGTAATTTGATGTGTCGCATGGTATGGTTCTCAGAAATTTTGCTTTGGTCCTCCGGAACCGGATAGTGGCGTACCGGAACCTGTGCCAGAGTGGTCACATGTGACCAAAACGGTCCGATTACACTTTCGTTGGCCGTATCTCGTCGCGGCAGTGTAATTTGATGTGTTGCATGGTATGGTTCTCTGAAATTTTGATTTGGTCCTCCGGAACCGGATAGTGGGGTACCGGAACCTGTGCCAGAGTGGTCACATGTGACCAAAACGGTCCGATTACACTTTCGTTGGCCATATCTCGTCGCGGCAGTGTAATTTGATGTGTCGCATGGTATGGTTCTCTGAAATTTTGATTTGGTCCTCTGGAACCGGATAGTGGCGTACCGGAACCTGTGCCAGAGTGGTCACATGTGTCCAAAACGGTCCGATTGCACTTTCGTTGGCCATATCTGGTCGCGGCAGTGTAATTTGATGTGTCGCATGGTATGGTTCTCTGAAATTTTGCTTTGGTCCTCCGGAACCGGATAGTGGCGTACTGGAACCTGTGCCAGAGTGGTCACATATGTCCAAAACGGTCCGATTGCACTTTCGTTGGCCATATCTCGTCGCGGCAGTGTAATTTGATGTGTCGCATGGTATGGTTCTCTGAAATTTTGATTTGGTCCTCCGGAACCGGATAGTGGGGTACCGGAACCTGTGCCAGAGTGGTCACATGTGACCAAAACGGTCCGAGTATACTTTCGTTGGCTGTATCTCGTCGCGGCAGTGTAATTTGATGTGCCGCATTGTATGGTTTTCAGAGATTTTGATTTGGTCCTCCGGAAACGGATAGTGGCGTACCGGAACCTGTTCCAGAGTGGTCACATGTGACCAAAACGGTCCGATTACACTTTTGTTGGTCATATCTCGTTGCGGCAGTGTAATTTGATGTGTCGCATGGTGTGGTTCTCAGAAATTTTGCTTTGGTCCTCCGGAACCGGATAGTGGCGTACTGGAACCTGTGCCAGATTGGTCACATGTGTCCAAAACGGTCCGATTACACTTTCGTTGGCCGTATCTCGTCGCGGCAGTGTAATTTGATGTGTTGCATGGTATGGTTCTCTGAAATTTTGATTTGGTCCTCCGGAACCGGATAGTGGGGTACCGGAACCTGTGCCAGAGTGGTCACATGTGACCAAAACGGTCCGATTACACTTTCGTTGGCCATATCTCGTCACGGCAGTGTAATTTGATGTGTCGCATGGTATGGTTCTCTGAAATTTTGATTTGGTCCTCCGGAACCGGATAGTGGCGTATCGGAACCTGTGCCAGAGTGGTCACATGTGTCCAAAACGGTCCGATTGCACTTTCGTTGGCCATATCTGGTCGCGGCAGTGTAATTTGATGTGTCGCAAGGTATGGTTCTCAGAAATTTTGCTTCGGTCCTCCGGAACCGGATAGTGGCGTACTGGAACCTGTGCCAGATTGGTCACATATGTCCAAAACGGTCCGATTGCACTTTCGTTGGCCATATCTCGTCGCGGCAGTGTAATTTGATGTGTCGCAAGGTATGGTTCTCAGAAATTTTGCTTCGGTCCTCCGGAACCGGATAGTGGCGTACTGGAACCTGTGCCAGATTGGTCACATATGTCCAAAACGGTCCGATTGCACTTTCGTTGGCCATATCTCGTCGCGGCAGTGTAATTTGATGTGTCGCATGGTATGGTTCTCTGAAATTTTGATTTGGTCCTCCGGAACCGGATAGTGGGGTACCGGAACCTGTGCCAGAGTGGTCACATGTGACCAAAACGGTCCGAGTATACTTTCGTTGGCTGTATCTCGTCGCGGCAGTGTAATTTGATGTGTCGCATGGTATGGTTCTCAGAAATTTTGCTTTGGTCCTCCGGAACCGGATAGTGGCGTACTGGAACCTGTGCCAGAGTGGTCACATGTGTCCAAAACGGTCTGATTACACTTTCGTTGGCCATATCTCGTCGCGACAGTGTAATTTGATGTGTCGCATGGTATGGTTCTCAGAAATTTTGCTTCGGTCCTCCGGAAACGGATAGTGGCGTACTGGAACCTGTGCCAGATTGGTCACATGTGACCAAAACGGTCCGATTACACTTTTGTTGGCCGTATCTCGTCGCGGCAGTGTAATTTGATGTGTTTCATGGTATGGTTCTCTGAAATTTTGCTTTGGTCCTCCGGAACCGGATAGTGGCTTACCGGAACCTGTGCCAGAGTGGTCACATATGTCCAAAACGGTCCGATTGCACTTTCGTTGGCCATATCTCGTCGTGGCAGTGTAATTTGATGTGTCGCATGGTATGGTTCTCAGAAATTTTGCTTTGGTCCTCCGGAACCGGATAGTGGCGTACTGGAACCTGTGCCAGAGTGGTCACATGTGTCCAAAACGGTCTGATTACACTTTCGTTGGCCATATCTCGTCGCGGCAGTGTAATTTGATGTGTCGCATGGTATGGTTCTCAGAAATTTTGCTTCGGTCCTCCGGAACCGGATAGTGGCGTACTGGAACCTGTGCCAGATTGGTCACATGTGTCCAAAACGGTCCAATTACACTTTCGTTGGCCGTATCTCGTCGCGGCAGTGTAATTTGATGTGTTGCATGGTATGGTTCTCTGAAATTTTGATTTGGTCCACAGGAACCGGATAGTGAGGTACCGGAACCTGTGCCAGAGTGGTCACATGTGACCAAAACGGTCCGATTACACTTTCGTTGGCCATATCTCGTCGCGGCAGTGTAATTTGATGTGTCGCATGGTATGGTTCTCTGAAATTTTGATTTGGTCCTCCGGAACCGGATAGTGGGGTACCGGAACCTGTGCCAGAGTGGTCACATGTGACCAAAACGGTCCGATTACACTTTCGTTGGCCATATCTCGTCGCGGCAGTGTAATTTGATGTGTCGCATGGTATGGTTCTCTGAAATTTTGATTTGGTCCTCCGGAACCGGATAGTGGGGTACCGGAACCTGTGCCAGAGTGGTCACATATGTCCAAAACGGTCCGATTGCACTTTCGTTGGCCATATCTCGTCGCGGCAGTGTAATTTGATGTGTCGCATGGTATGGTTCTCAGAAATTTTGCTTCGGTCCTCCGGAACCGGATAGTGGCGTACTGGAACCTGTGCCAGATTGGTCACATGTGTCCAAAACGGTCTGATTACACTTTCGTTGGCCGTATCTCGTCGCGGCAGTGTAATTTGATGTGTTGCATGGTATGGTTCTCTGAAATTTTGCTTTGGTCCTCCGGAACCGGATAGTGGCGTACTGGAACCTGTGCCAGAGTGGTCACATGTGTCCAAAACGGTTTGATTACACTTTCGTTGGCCGTATCTCGTCGCGGCA
This sequence comes from Armigeres subalbatus, assembly GCF_024139115.2. Taxonomy (NCBI): domain Eukaryota; kingdom Metazoa; phylum Arthropoda; class Insecta; order Diptera; family Culicidae; genus Armigeres; species Armigeres subalbatus. The sequence goes on along the minus strand of NC_085139.1, from coordinate 181,433,499 downwards.
GTGTAATTTGATGTGTTGCATGGTATGGTTCTCTGAAATTTTGATTTGGTCCTCCGGAACCGGATAGTGGGGTACCGGAACCTGTGCCAGAGTGGTCACATGTGACCAAAACGGTCCGATTACACTTTCGTTGGCCATATCTCGTCGCGGCAGTGTAATTTGATGTGTCGCATGGTATGGTTCTCTGAAATTTTGCTTTGGTCCTCCGGAACCGGATAGTGGCGTACCGGAACCTGTGCCAGAGTGGTCACATGTGTCCAAAACGGTCCGATTGCACTTTCGTTGGCCATATCTGGTCGCGGCAGTGTAATTTGATGTGTCGCATGGTATGGTTCTCAGAAATTTTGCTTTGGTCCTCCGGAACCGGATAGTGGCGTACTGGAACCTGTGCCAGATTGGTCACATGTGTCCAAAACGGTCCGATTACACTTTCGTTGGCCGTATCTCGTCGCGGCAGTGTAATTTGATGTGTTGCATGGTATGGTTCTCAGAAATTTTGATTTGGTCCTCCGGAACCGGATAGTGGGGTACCGGAACCTGTGCCAGAGTGGTCACATGTGACCAAAACGGTCCGATTACACTTTCGTTGGCCGTATCTCGTCGCAGCAGTGTAATTTGATGTGTCGCATGGTATGGTTCTCTGAAATTTTGATTTGGTCCTCCGGAACCGGATAGTGGGGTACCGGAACCTGTGCCAGAGTGGTCACATGTGACCAAAACGGTCCGAGTATACTTTTGTTGGCTGTATCTCGTCGCGGCAGGGTAATTTGATGTGTCGCATGGTATGGTTCTCTGAAATTTTGATTTAGTCCTCCGGAACCACATACCGGTGATTCCGGTCCCGGAATAATGGACGTAGTTGTCAATATAAGTCTATTGATTCACAGATATCGATTCCTGGCAACCATATATTAATATAATTGTCGATTTGGGCTATTTTTATTAGAATACTATTGACTACAATTAAAATTTGACCTTCGATTCATGGAAATATGCGAGGTGTCCCCTACATTTCCGATTATTCCTCCGGACAGGAATCTATGAACCGGAACTTCGTAACGGCATTTAAAAGTGCTGCTATTCCCCTTTGTAAAACTATATAAATTCCGAAAATCGGCCCGCGGCGTCATGAGCTATGACCAAAAGTATGGTCAAAGTGTCGTCCCAGTCTCTTAAGGGTTAAAGGTACAGTGCGATATAGAAGTCGAGCGGTTCTATTCGTCTTAGAGGTGGACCCTTTGGTACGCAGGTAGCTTGGTTCAAGTTACCGGTAGCGGACGCCAAAAAGGTCCTGGCGGTCGGGAAACTGAAGGTTGGATGGTCAATATGCCCAGTAAGCATATTCCAGCCACCTTTAGTCGAAAAATGTTTTAGGTGCTTCGAATCTGGTCACAAGTCATGGGAGTGCAAGGGGCCGGACCGAAGTAACCTGTGTCGTCGTTGTAGAGAGGAGGGACATTTTGCGCAGTCCTGCGATAAAGCACCAAGGTTCCTTAACTGCACTAGTAGGAAGCAAGCCCGTAACCATGTTATGGGTGGACCTACTTGTCTCTTCGGTGGTGGCAATAAGAAGTCGCCGTGCGGGTAGCACAGTTGAATCTTAACCATTGTGCTACTGCCCAGTAGCTGCTGTGGCAGTCGGTCTCTGAGTCAGAGACCGATGTCGCTATTCTTGCAGATCCGTACCGTGTTCCTGTCAATAACGGAAACTGGGTCGCGGACGACTCCAAGATGGCGGCGATCTGCACAACGGGCCGGTTTCCGGTCCAAGAGGTCGTACACACACCTGTCGAAGGTGTCGCCATAGCTAAGATCAACGGGATGTTCTATTGTAGCTGCTATGCCCCACCACGGTGGCCAATAGAGCAATTCACCCGGATGGTCGATAGGCTATCGTCCAACCTTGTAGGTCGGAAGCCGGTTGTCATAGCGGGGGACTTCAATGCTTGGGCGGTGGAGTGGGGAAGCCGCTACACCAATCGGAGAGGTCAAGCTTTGTTTGAGGCTCTAGCAAAGTTGGAGGTCGTGTTAGCCAATGACGGCTCAACCAGCACGTTCCGTAGGAACAGGGTGGAGTCGTTCATTGACGTTACGTTCTGTAGCCCCGGCCTAGCCGGGGGACTGAACTGGAGGGTCGACGAAGGCTACACCTACAGCGACCACCTAGCCATCCGCTACGTGATCAGCTGTGGTGTGCAGCAGTCGAGGTTGAGAAATCCCCGTCAGGTCCGTGGGTGGAAGGCCCTAAGCTTCGACAGCGAAGTTTTCACCGCGGCGCTGGGACTGGAGGGTAACACCGACAGTCTTACAGGGGACGCACTGACAGCTGTCCTGTCACGTGCATGTGATGCCAGCATGCAGAGGAGGGCACCACCGAGGAACGGTAGACCTCCAGCATACTGGTGGAGTGCAGCAATCGCAGACCTTCGGTCAACCTGCCTTAGGGCTAGGCGAAGGATGCAGAGAGCTCGCTCTGAGCAGTTGAGGGATGAACGCCGCTTGACGTTCAAAGCTGCGAAGTTGGCCCTTAACAAGGCCATCAGTAGCAGTAAGAGGAAGTGTTTTGACAACCTATGCCTGAACGCCAATGCTAATCCTTGGGGCGATGCCTACAGGATAGTAATGGCGAAGACTCGAACGGTCGCCGGAAAGGTTGAATCGCATTATCGAGGTTCTCTTCCCGTCCCATGCCACAAGCCCTTGGCCACCCCCAGCACCGCAGAACGCGAGTGCTGAAGTGGCTGAAGTGGCAGCGGTGACGAACGAAGAGTTGCTTGCGGTGGCCCGAACCCTTGACACGAACAAAGCTCCGGGGCCCGACGAAGTTCCAAACCTCGCTCTGAAGGCAGCGATCATGGCTAACCCGGACATGTTCAGGACAGCCATGCAGAGATGCCTGGACGAGCGCAGTTTCCCCGATAGGTGGAAGAGACAGAAGCTGGTGCTGTTGCCGAAGCCCGGGAAACCACCAGGTGACCCATCGGCGTACAGACCAATCTGCCTACTGGACACCACAGGGAAGTTGCTTGAGAGGATTATCCTCAACAGGCTTACCCCGTACACCGAAGGTACGAACGGCCTGTCAAGCAATCAGTTTGGGTTTCGTAAGGGTAGGTCCACGGTGGATGCTATCAACTCAGCTAGTGCTTCTATCACCGCAGGAGTCCCTCAGGGATCTATCCTGGGCCCGGTGCTATGGAACACTATGTACGATAGTGTTTTAAGACTGAAGTTCCCCCAGGTGTTAAGATCGTTGGCTTCGCCGACGACATAACGCTGGAGGTTTACGGAGAGTCGATTGAGGAAGTGGAACTTACGGCGGCCCACGCGATCGCTATAGTAGAGGAATGGATGAGCTCAAGGCAGCTGGGGCTAGCTCATCACAAAACAGAGTTGGTTGTTGTTAACAACCGTAAGTCGGTACAGGAAACAGTGGTTCGCGTGGGCGACTGTGAGATCATTTCCAAGCGGGAAGTGAAGCTCCTCGGGGTGCTGATCGACGATAGACTGAACTTCGGCAGTCACGTAGATTACGCCTGCAGGAGAGCTTCGACAGCTATTGCGGCATTATCCAGGATGATGTCCAATAGCTCGGGAGTGCGCTCCAGCAGACGCAGGTTATTAGCTGGGGTTGCAGTATCTATCCTCAGATACGGCTGTCCAGCTTGGGCCTCGGCGCTTAGCGTCGAACGTAACCTACAGAAGCTGGAGAGTGTACACAGGCTAGCGTGTCTCAGAGTGATAAGTGCCTACCGCACGGTATCACGGGATGCCGCTTGTGTGATTGCGTGTATGTTACCCATTCGACTAGTCATACGGGAAGACGAGGAGAGTTTGGACATGCGCGGAACCAGGGGAGCCCGTAAAGCCATTAGAGTCACTTCGACTATCAAATGGCAACGGGACTGGGATAACTCTTCTAAGGGTAGGTGGACCCATCGGCTGATACCTACCGTATCAAGATGGGTTAATAGGAGGCATGGGGAAGTTCACTTCCATCTGACACAGTTCCTGTCAGGCCATGGCTGCTTTAGGTGGTACCTACATAGGTTTGGGCATACGGACTCTCCCGTCTGCCCGGACTGCCCAGGGGTCGACGAAACTGCCGAGCACGTACTATTCGTATGTCCTCGTTTCGTCGATGTTAGAAGCGGAATGCTAGAGGTGTGCGGAGGGACACTACTCCGGATAATCTTATCCAGAGGATGTGTCAAGAGGTTGATAAGTGGAACGGTCTCGGCCGCTACTACTCAGATTGCCAGCATCTTGCAGCGCAATTGGCGCGCCGAGCAGCAGTCGGATAGCGCCGACTAGTGGGTAGCTAGTCTCGAGGGTGAGGTACCAGCGGGTAGTTGGTTAAGTAGTAGTGGAACTAGTGGGTAGCTAGTTGTGATTTGAAGCTAGTGGGTAGCTAGTATGTGGGCGTGCGTAGTAGCACGGACCCCTCCCAGAAGTAATGCCGAAAAGTCTGTTCCGGGGAGACTCAGGGTCTGTGAACAGGGTGGTTTTAGCGGGTCGGCAATAGCTAAACCCCGTTCGCCGGTAGCCCACCGGTGTCTGCATGCAGATTCCCAACCTACTGGAAAAACAAAAAAAAAATGCTCGTGGAGGACCAACGCGCACTGGGAGTTTTCGAAAGGAAAGTGTTGCGTACCATCTATGGTGAGGTGCAGATGGCGGACGGTACGTGGAGGAGGCGAATGAACCACGAGTTGCATCAGCTGTTGGGAGAACCATCCATCGTTCACACCGCGAAAATCGTAAGCCTGCGGTGAGCCGGGCACGTAGCTAGAATGTCGGACAGTAATCCGGTGAAAATGGTTCTCGACAACGATCCGATAGGAACAAGAGAGCGAGGTGCACAGCGGGCAAGGTAGATCGATCAGGTGGAGGACGATTTGCGGACCCTCCGCAGACTGCGTGGTTGGCGACGTGTAGCCATGGACCGAGCCGAATGGAGAAGACTCTTATACACCGCACAGGCCACTTCGGCCTTAGTCTGAATAAATAAATAAATAAGCACCGCTTAACATTTAAGCGCAGGTGAAGAGATTGGCCCTAAGATGTTGCGATATCTGCTAGAAAAGACAAGTCTAAAGTGACCAGCCGTCCCGGATTATGCGGGACAGTCCCGGATTCAGCCTAGTTGTCCCGCATTGACAGGGGCCCCGGAAAATGTCCCGCATTCCATGATGAATTTGAAAAGTCAGGTGCTATAGAATCCGTAAACAATTAAATTTCTAGAGAATCAGTATTTGATCGCGATCAAAAGAAAAAGGGTCAACTTGAGCAGTCTAGAAGGTATACTGAATTTGGAGAATAAAAGTTTGCATGATTTTGAGGACCTAAACAATTTCCATGAATAATAAAGAATCTTAGCTTTCTGAAGGTCAGCAAAAGTTGAGTTGATTTGTCAGACTCTTGATAACACAGAAATCTTAGGATTTTAATTTTAACTTTAAGGGTTTATATAATTTTCAGAACCAAAATAACTGAACATACTTTAAAAAGTTTTGGTTTTGGACAATGATCTGAATCGAAAATATCCAAGTCCGCTCCAAGATCTGGAATACATTGGATATAAGAAAATGAGTGAAATCTGCAAAATTAAGAAAACGCCTAAATTATTTTTTTTTAGTTTCGTCAACCAACGTAGACTAGAACATATACATGTTTGTTTTTGTTATGCTATAGTATGAATAAATAATAGGCGTTTTTTCTAGTGATTTTGGATTTATATTGCTGAATTTGTAATGTTTAGTCTTTGAAAATATTGTTGATTGTAAAAGGCCATCATTCGGCTGAGAGGCCCAAATTTGGCGTAATTGCTCGGCAGTGGTTTGTTAAAAATAATGATCTATGTCAAAGTAGCCGAGAAGGCATGTAAAAAATCAATTACGATAAAATTTCAGTTAAATCAACACGTTGAGAAACCATATCGTTAACAAATGAATCCGTTGAAAATTCTCGCCGCTTTTTTAATGTTTGTATGTTTATAAGCATGCAACGTGCTTCATAAGATGCAAGAGGAAATGACGTCTAACCTTATTTACGAAGAGCTATTTTTTTCTTCATGTGTGGTTGAATAAGGCGACCTGTCGCAACAATCGTTGCGGTGCACCACACATTCAACCGACACTCTATACGAACCTACAGTTAAGCAGCCTTGATGTGAGTTATCGACGCGTCGCCTCGTTAGAACGTCACAATGAAGGTGAACTTTGAAATGACAGTAAGTGAGGAGGGAAAATAGAATGGTAGAAGAAGGAGAAAAGCAGATCAAAAAAAAGTTATGTACCTAGTGTGCTCTAGCGATTTACCTAATTTTCCTACTTAAAATCTAAACTAAATTAATACAGCCTAGCCTAAAAAGTAATTAAGTGGTTAAGAGCTAAAATTTATTGATTAATAGCCTAGAGAAAACAGTTAAAATACTCGCTCATACTTCCAGATAGTGCGAACTTAAAAGTAGGTTAGTTTCATGCACATGCAGTAATCAAAACATGCCCTAATCTAATGCAATCCTTAATCTAAAACGACAAAATTATAGATACTATCTTTGAAACTACGGGAACATGCGTAAAATTAACTAAACCTAAGACAAACACATTTAGAACAGGTAAATGTACATCGCAATATTGTGAACCTATAACTAACCTGAAATTAAACTTCTAGCATTCCCATCACCGATCTATAAGCTAAACGAATAAGGAAAACGAACACAATCGAGGCACTAAACGTAAGTTTATCAATTTTCTCTTAAATTACAACTAAAATTATGAAACGGGATAGTATCACTCCTGAAATACAAATTGAAAAGTCTTAGCATATAATACTATGTGAAACATAAGTAATAGTAATTTCCCTATAACTATTTCTCGCCAATAGGGATTTTTTAACGTTGGCTGAAATACACGTTAAGAAAACGGAAAATTGTCTCTGTTTCGTTGCGATTGCAACATTTTAAAAAATCCGTTTAGCTCGCGATCGGGGAGGCTGTGAAAATGTCAAAACGTCGGGGTGATGCGCCAAGGATTGATGTGAGTTGTGGTGTTTGCAATGAACCGGACGATAGCCGGATGGTGTGCTGTGATGACTGTGGTGGGTGGTACCACTATAAGTGCGTGGGCGTCGATGAAGGGATTGAGGAAGTTGACTGGAGCTGCACATCGTGTGAAACAAGGCGGACAGCTCAGGGCACTCCGACCCATCTGATTGTTCCTGCACAACATGGAGCATCCAAGACGATCATCAGCAACCAAGAGCAGCAGACAAAACAACTCGAAGATTTCCAGAAGCGGTTGGAGCAGATGCAGCGTAGTTTCATGGAGCAGCAGCAATCGTACGAGAAACTGCTGAAGCAGAAGGATCAGGAGATACAGAACGCCGTGAATGATCTACAGCAGCAGTTTCAGCGTCGGTTGGAAAAAAGAGAGGAAGAAATTCGGACAGAACTAAGTGCGCCGCTAGCGGTGGCTCCTCCTAGTGCGAATTCTACCACTTTAGGATGTGGAAGCCACCCGGCAACGGATGTGAGTAAAGCGTTCGAGAGGATTGAAAAGCAGCTTCAAGAGATGGCGAGCAAGCAGGAACTGGAGACGAAGCGTCTTGAAGGACGATTAAAAGCGATGGAAATCGGCAACGCCAATTCAACGGGAGTCAATTCTAGCGGCTTGAACGTCAACGCTGATCCATTTGATCCGAATTATCATTCTGGCCTTCCGTCAGTAGCTGGTTCACATGAGTTGAGCAGAAGTCAAATCGCTGCGCGCCAAGCAGTGGCCAAGGAACTCCCCGTCTTCACCGGTAATCCCGAAGAGTGGCCTCTGTTCATTGCTACTTATGAAAGCACCACTAGAATGTGCGGTTTCAGCGGCGAAGAGAATTTACTTCGGCTTCAACGGAGCTTGAAAGGAAAGGCCCTAGAGGTGGTGAGAAGTCGCTTGCTGTTCCCAGCCGGACTTGAAGGAGTGATCAGCACGTTACGAACCCTGTTTGGTCGCCCGGAAGTGATCGTTCACTCGCTAGTATGCAAGATTCGGGAGATGCCTGCACCGAAGACGGAGAAACTTGGAACTCTGATCGATTTTGGTGTAGCTGTCCAGAACATGTGTTCAACGATTGTAGCCTGCGGCTTGGATGAACATCTGTGTAATGTGGCGCTTTCTCCAAGAGCTTGTTGAGAGGTTACCTCAACAATCAAGCTCGACTGGGCGAAGTATAGGCAGGCACTGCAAGCGGTTACATTATCGGACTTCAGTACTTGGCTAGGTACACTTGTCGAGGCTGCATGCGTAGTTACGGTCCCGTCGTCAATCGGTACATACGCTGGGAAGCCTGAAAGACGAAGTCGAAAGGAGGAAGTTCACTTCCACATGGAGTCCAGTTCTTGCCAGACATCGACCCCAACGAGTACAGCTAAGTTCGCGCCGAAGCCAGTCAGCAAGCAATGCGTCATTTGCCAAGAAGGTTGTAGTAGTGTGGGATCGTGCAAAACGTTTCGCGAAATGAGCGTTAGCGCACGGTGGTCTGCACTGAAGCAGAACAAATTATGCCGAAAATGTCTGGTAAAGCATTTTGGAGCCTGTGAAGTAAAACTAGCCTGCGGGGAAAATGGTTGTTTGTATATGCATCATGAGCTGCTACACGATGACTTCAGATACCAGCGACAGGAGAATTCTCAAGCGTCAACATCTCAGAGCAGTGCCGAAACGCGTACTGAAAGGTGTAACACTCATGTGAGCAACATTGGCAAAGTTCTTTTCCGATACGTTCCAGTGCTTCTTCCACGGACGAGGAACGTCAGTACGCACCTTTGCCTTTTTGGACGATGGATCATCGGTGACGATGATGGAACACAGTTTGCTGAAAGAGCTTCAACTCGAAGGCGAATCGTACCCCTTGTGCTTGGAATGGACCTCAGATCATCAGCGGGAAGAAACGAATTCTGTTATGTTGGCGTTGGAGATTTCCGGAGTACACGATTCGAATACCCACTGGATTCCCAAGGTGCACACCGTTAACAGTCTCTCTCTACCACGACAAACTCTCGCGATGGAGGAGTTATCACAAAAGTATCACCACCTGAAAGATTTACCGACAGATTCATACCGCAACGTACAGCCACGTGTGCTCATAGGAGTGGATAACTGTCGCTTGGGCCATGCACTGGATAGCAGAGAGGGACGAGACAGCGAACCAATCGCTACCAGAACCCGTCTAGGCTGGATTGTGTTCGGACCTTGTTCTACAGCAGCTCGAGCAGAGACGGACTTCACAGGACACCACAGTGTCCATTTGTGCCAGTGTAGTGAGCAGAAGGATGCAGAGCTTCACAAAGCCGTAAAAGCCTATTTCTCGCTGGACAGTCTAGGAATTATGAGCCCGATCAAAACACTTTTATCGAAGGATGATGAACGAGCTGCGCAGCTGTTGAAATCCCTGACCCTCTTAAAAAGCAGCGCTACGAAACAGGTTTGCTGTGGCGATATGATGATGTCCGACTTCCGGACAGCAAGTCAAATAGCCATGCGGCGGCTATTGTGCCTGGAGACCCGAACGCAACGCCAACCAGAGATGGCGGCAGAGTTGAAGGACAAGACCCGGCACTACGTTCGCAGTGGCTACGCCGAGAAGCCCCCGGACAGTCAACTAGCAGAGCACTTTCCTCGTGTGTGGTACCTTCCAATTTTTCCTGTGGTGAATCCGAACAAGCCTGGAAAACTACGCTTCGTATGGGATGCCGCAGCAAAGGTGGCGGGAACGTCGCTGAATTGTTTTCTACTGACTGGACCAGATCAACTCACTTCTCTTCCATCCGTACTACGTCGTTTCCGAGAATATCGTATTGCCGTCACTGGCGATATCCGCGAAATGTTTCACCAAGTGATGGTGAACAAGATCGACCAACAATGCCAGCGTTTCCTGTGGCGTGACGGCGAGCAAGACCGAAACCCAGATGTCTACGCATTACGCAATGAAGGTAATGACCTTCGGGGCTACGGGTTCGCCAAGCTGCGCGCAGTTTGTGAAAAAAAAACCCAACGCAACGATTTCAGGAGCAGTTCCCAAGAGCGGCTGAGGCAATAGTAAACGAACATTACGTCGACGACATGTTATCCAGCGAGGAGACGGAAGAAGATGCTATGAAGCTGGCGAAGGACGTTCGTTTCGTTCATGCGGAGGCGGGGTTCGAAATACGTAACTGGTTATCAAATTCTAAACGTGTGTTGCAAGAATTGGAGGCAAAGGCCGGCGAGAAAAGCTTGAACTTGGCCAGCGAGATGGGAACTGAAAAGGTTCTCGGTATGTGGTGGTGTACCGTTACCGACACGTTCACTTTCAAAGTATCTCCAAGAATTAACATGGATTCACTCCAGGGTCACATCGTGCCAACTAAACGTCAAATGCTGAGCACGATGATGATGATCTACAATGCTCTAGGGCTGTTAGCCAATTCCCTCATGTTCTTGAAAATACTGCTGCAGGACGTTTGGCGCAGCCGTGTTGACTGGGACGACCCGATCAAGACCGAGAAGCTCGAGAAGTGGGAGAAGTGGCTGTGAGTTCTTCCACAGGTGGAGAACGTTTGCATACCAAGGTGTCATCGAATGAAGACCAGCGTTGGGCAGCGAAACGTGATACAACTTCATGTGTTCGTGGATGTCTCAGAAAACGGATTTGCGGCGGTTGCGTATCTGCGATTTGAAAACAACGGCACAGTGGAATGCGCGCTTGTTGTCACAAATACACGGGTAGCTCCATTGCGATTCGTGGCAATCCCTAAGCTAGAGCTTCAAGCAACGGTAATCGGAGCTCGTTTGGCGAACGACATCATGGAACACACAAGCCTAAACCAGCGCAAAGGTTATCCTGGTCGGATTCTCGCGATGTTCTCTGCTGGATCAATTCCGATCACCGAAAATACAGCCAGTTCGTTGGAGCACGCATAAGTGAAATGCTGGATCTTTCTGAGCCGAAGGAGTGGAGCTGGATTTCAACCAAATTGAATGTCGCTGATGACGCTACGAAGTGGCAAAAGTTACCGGATTTGTCACCTACAAGCCGATGGTTTTGTGGCCCGGATTTTCTGTGGAAGACGAGAGAACTGTGGCCAGCCCATACGTCGGACTTTGGAGAAACCATTGAAGAATTGCGTCCGCGGGTGCTTCATCACTTCGCACAACCAGCACTATTTCAGTGGGAACACTTTTCAAGCTGGAAACACATTCTGCGTCATGTGGCATACGTACGAAGGTTTCCGACTAATCTGCGCAAGAGACTGGCGAAGGAGCCCATCGTCACCGGTCCGCTAACGCAGAAAGAGTTGCATGAAGCAGAACTAATGATTCTGAAGATAGTACAGGACGCCGAGTTCGCCTTGGAAATCGATCTATTGAAAGAGCCAAAGCGTTCACCATGGAGTACGAAGTTGCCAAAGAGTAGCGTATTGTACAAACTTAGTCCGTTCATGGACGGAGATGGATTGCTGCGTATGAAGGGTCGTATAGACGCCTGCGAAGTGGTAGAAGAGGGTACGAAACATCCAATTCTTCTACCCAAGCACCACACAGTTACGGACCTGATTATAGCCAGTGTCCATCAACGGTACTGCCATATGAATCATCAGACTGCACTCAACGAAATTAGACGAAAATTCTACGTGCCTCAACTCCGCTCAACTTATAATCGTGTGAGAACCAGATGCCAGCTTTGTAAAAATCGTCTGGCTATGCCAGCTGCCCCAGAAATGTCCGCCCTTCCACCCGCACGGTTGAAAGCTTTTTGCCGCCCGTTCTCCTACATTGGGATCGACTATTTTGGGCCGATGTATGTGGTTGTTGGCCGGAAGACCGAGAAACGTTGGGGAGTGTTGATCACTTGCCTCACTATACGTGCAGTTCACATCGAGTTAGCCTATAGCCTCACGACAGACTCCTGTATCATCGCCATCCGTAACTTCATCGCCAGACGAGGTCCTCCTGTAGAAATTATCAGTGATCGTGGTACGAACTTCATCGGAGCCAGTCGGGAGTTAAAGGAAGCGTTGCAGCACGTAAACCAAGACAAACTGATGGAACATTTTGTCACCAGCGACACTAAGTGGTCGTTCAATCCGCCCGCTTCTCCGCACTTTGGCGGAGCCTGGGAACGACTAGTCCAGTCCGTGAAGAAGGCCCTGAAGCACACCCAACTCACGCGCACACCCACCGACGAACTACTAAGGAATATGTTGACGGAGATAGAACTTATTGTCAACTCAAGGCCTTTGACTGAACTGCCGCTAGACGATGAGCACAGTCAGTCCCTAACCCCGAATCACTTTCTGCTCGGGTCGTCAGATGGTTCTAAGCCCCCGATCGCGTATGACAACAGCAGCTATGCACTGAAGCATACATGGAAGATGTCGCAGGTCTATGCCAATAGATTTTGGCGGCGTTGGGTTTCCGAATACCTGCCAACTTTGACCCGAAGGACGAAATGGTTCAGTGGTGTAAAACCTTTAGCGGAAGGAGACATCGTCGTTATCGTGGACGAGACTTTGCCAAGGAACTGCTGGCCGAGAGGCCGCGTGGTTCGCGCTATCCAATCCAAGGATGGACAGGTTCGTCGAGCTCTAGTGAGGACATCAACTGGACTGCTGGAGAGACCAGCCGTGAAGCTTGCGGTATTGGATGTCGGTGCAACTGCAAGTACGTCGAACCAGTGACTTCGAGTACTGGGGGGGAGTGTCGCAACAATCGTTGCGGTGCACCACATTCAACCGACACTCTATACGAACCTACAGTTAAGCAGCCTTGATGTGAGTTATCGACGCGTCGCCTCGTTAGAACGTCACAATGAAGGTGAACTTTGAAATGACAGTAAGTGAGGAGGGAAAATAGAATGGTAGAAGAAGGAGAAAAGCAGATCAAAAAAAAGTTATGTACCTAGTGTGCTCTAGCGATTTACCTAATTTTCCTACTTAAAATCTAAACTAAATTAATACAGCCTAGCCTAAAAGTAATTAAGTGGTTAAGAGCTAAAATTTATTGATTAATAGCCTAGAGAAAACAGTTAAAATACTCGCTCATACTTCCAGATAGTGCGAACTTAAAAGTAGGTTAGTTTCATGCACATGCAGTAATCAAAACATGCCCTAATCTAATGCAATCCTTAATCTAAAACGACAAAATTATAGATACTATCTTTGAAACTACGGGAACATGCGTAAAATTAACTAAACCTAAGACAAACACATTTAGAACAGGTAAATGTACATCGCAATATTGTGAACCTATAACTAACCTGAAATGAAACTTCTAGCATTCCCATCACCGATCTATAAGCTAAACGAATAAGGAAAACGAACACAATCGAGGCACTAAACGTAAGTTTATCAATTTTCTCTTAAATTACAACTAAAATTATGAAACGGGATAGTATCACTCCTGAAATACAAATTGAAAAGTCTTAGCATATAATACTATGTGAAACATAAGTAATAGTAATTTCCCTATAACTATTTCTCGCCAATAGGGATTTTTTAACGTTGGCTGAAATACACGTTAAGAAAACGGAAAATTGTCTCTGTTTCGTTGCGATTGCAACACGACCCTAAGTTAAAAAATGATTTCGCTGTCTTCATCAGTTGGTCATTCTGAACGCTTTTTCTTAAGACTTTCTTTTTGTGATAAGACTGAACACATAGCATAAGACCATTTTTGCTAATCGATAGGTTTCCACAACTGATGTGTAAGTGATGATCTTCGATTATCGAGAAAATCACTATAATAAAGTATAAAAAAAACAACTGTAGCGAGAATCACAACATAAAACACGACCGAGATGCCGCTAACCGCACGGCCACGAGGTCTAGACTGTAAAACATTTCTTCATTTTAAAATATTTAGAACATCCAAAGATTTCAAGGTATTCGAAGCGATTGTTTGAGAAACTGCACATGTTTCATTTTTGACCAAAATGAGATTTTTATTTTTTCAGAATCCTCATCCAAAAATACGCATTTTGGCAAAAAATACGAAACAATTTTTTTGTTCAGGAATGTATGAATTTTTGTTTGTTTGTTTGAGATGTGATGCAGTTTCTCAAACAAATGATTCATTTGTTTCTATGAATCGAGTAGTTCGTGTCTTACTAGATGATGTAGGATTATGGCAGATTTTTTTTTAACAATTTGATATGCATTCAAAATATGTAATGCATAAGATGTCCCAGATTGGTCCAAAAAAAATCTGGTCACTTTGGCTAGAGTCACTCATCTATTCAGAATCATTTAGCTCGGGCAGTGGTTTTCTTTTATCTTGTAGAAATAGTGCCATTTTCTTTTCGAAAAGAATAAAATTTCTCAAGCATGGTACGGCTTAGTCTCCGTATTTGGCTTTCATTTCCGTCAACATCATTTATAATTGTTCCCTGTTTATAAAAATTCGCTGACGTTGATAAAGTTGATAACGAGCGTCAATACTTCAGGAATGCTGAAAACAGAAATGTCGATTATTTTGGTGAATAAGCAATGGCAGGGAAATATCGCCAAACCTACATATGTGATTGCAGTTGCTTATTTAAAATTGTCACAACGCCATTGTTTTTTCCTATCTTTGCTGGTGCTCCATCAATCGTAAGGTCATTTAAGGTTTCGAATTCCCGTAACACGGTAGATCACTTTGACGTAGTGTGTTGCAGAGCCCTACCCTAATCCATTTTTCTAGCTAGGGCAATAAGTTGTGGTAATTAAGGATTCATCGTATTTAGTCCCCGCTACCAACAGCAGTCTCAGAAATAAAACATAATTAATATTACCTTGCAGACAGTTGAAAGACTCGAATTCCTCTTGTTTAAGGCTAGACTGTATGCAGCGGAAACAACTTTTCAAGCAATTAGTTAAAAAACCTCGGTACCCGGTCCTAGGCTGAAATGACTGCTGGAAAAATCGAGCTAGGGGTTTAAATACGTACTAACTCTTCATGAACTAGTGAAACATGGTAGTGAGAAGAACACACGGAAGTTCTTATTACTAAACAAATTCTCTTGCTTGAAATGGTCTTGTAGACAGAGCTAAATCCCGGGTTTTCATTGTTTACTGGTGATATTCTAGAAGCAAGACAAGGATGTGGCTAGGGCTCCGATGCATGGCCAAAAACAGTATCACTGTTCTGTTTTCTCAAGAAAGGATTGATTTCCTATTGATAAGGGGCACGCCTCTGTGAAGGGTCTAAATAGCGGGACCTTGTCATGGTGCTCTTGAGAAAACAAAACAACAACTGTATCGAAAGTTATCAATAGTAATGAAGTAATTCGACATGCACTTTAACACTAAGGATACGGGTAACGCTACAATAGATCTAATAACAGGTCGCAGTGGCACACCCGAACAGGAAAAAAAAAGTTTCGAAGGAGAAAAAAAGCTCCTTCACACAGGTAACAGCCCTCAGGTTTTCCTCGTTAGTTGTTCCCTGCATTGGGATCAAAGCTGCCAATTTCTCTGTCATTCGAAAATAATCATCAATTCCTCTTATGAAGACAGCAACTTTTGCCACGTTTTTCACGTCAGTATTTTCATCGTTTGCGAGAGAGTAGAATATGAAATAGACGGCCTTTTCACGTAACGCAGCTTTCAAGTGAAGAGAGTTTGTTGCTTTTATAATCCACTGTTCCAATAATTTGAATCGATAAATGGAAATTTAAATTGATTGAGCGCCATATTTTTGAAGTTCTATCAAACTTTTGTTTCCTACCTGGGCCCATTCAAGTATCATATTTCATATAATGCTTGGATTCAGATGAATTCAGAAAGCTAGCAGGCCGATTATGATGTTATTTTTCTTACACGGCGCGGGCCACAAAAAATGTAGCCAAGGGCCGCATCCGAAATCCCCATTGTGTGATAGCCGTGATAAAACTAGATACATATAACATTATGTGGGTTAGGCGAAAAAAGTGTCAAAATAATAGATAGGAAGGTAGAAAAAATCAAAATTTGCCTCATTATGATGCAACATCTAACATTTCGGCGAGACAAAACGCCCTAGTAGAACTTACCTACAAACTACTACGCGTCTCCACGCACTTTGTATACCGGAATGCTGATTCGCCGACGCATGGTACGTTGTTCCTTAAGCTGTCAGCTAATGGTCATTTTGCCTCATTATTTTTCCTCATTAATATTGAATATTATCAATATGATTACGATTTTCTGCAATTTTAAGATGCCATCAGCTAGCTATGTATATTGTTTAAGGACAATCCTCAGAACTAAATACACTCACGTTTTCAAGTGCACCTCCTTCAAAACGGGAACCACGCACAGCTGTTTGATTTATTATTATACGCATGCTGTGACGCAGCAAAGCTGGAATAAAGAATTTCAGTTGCGCGTGGCGAGTGCATTTTGTTTAGGATTTAGTGAGGATTGTCCTTATCTGTTACATGAGGAGAACATATCTATGAAAATCGTTACAGCCAAGACAATAATGCAGTCTGCCATTGCCCTTCCTCATATACCAAGGAAATGTCATGTAGTGCTTGCAGAAAAGCCGCAATGCAAGCCGTAATGTTATTTATCCCTAAGAAGCGGAATGCAGAAGACACGACACGTTGTTTTCAAAGAGTTGTGCTGCGTAAAGCTAATACTCCAACTATTAGCATCATTCTCACCGCATATCTGCGAGCAATCTAAGCAACACCCAAAATAAACGTAAACAAATTGTTATATGTATCACTTTGTACACGGTTAACGTCGGTTAGCATTCGTTCCGAAAATGGATCTCTCCCGCCTGTTCATATCTCCCAAAAACGGAACCAACTATCGCGTACAAAACGTAAACAAATCATTTTTCTCACCGCAAAATCTCACTGAATGCAAAAAAATCTCTCATTTTCTCTTTCTTGATCATCCCCCCAAAATGTGCGCCACCTTATGGGTGGCAATATGGTCTGCCAAATGATGAATGAAACTGGGCGTCTTTCAACAGCTCCACTACTCCCGGCATAGTAAGCCCACTCTCCATGGAAGACTCGCGCGCGCGACCCCCGATTCGGTTCTCTTTTTCTCTTGCTCCATGCATGGTAAGCACATACTTTCGTTCGATCTGGAGATTCCTTACTGTGAACAGTGACTCTCGAACATGCTGTTATTTTTCGTGTATTCAATCAATATCTCGGAATAATTTAAAATTGATAGGTCAGCCATTAGTAAAATGTAGGAATTCCGCTTTCAACCACGATCAACATGAACACTATCACTTGGATGGTTGCTGTACCAGATTTAGCTTGGGCTCCTTTTCAACCTACCATCAGGAGATAAAATTGCTGGCTCTGAAGAAAAAAATATTAACATGTTTCCGACCAAAACCGGCGCATTTATTCAATTATTCACCGCTCTGCCCGATGTTTCCGGTCTTATTACGATTTATAGGACTATTTCAGTGAAGGATTGGGAGCCCCTGGGCATCCACACGCTTCACAGGCCCTGACGCTGGATGCTGCCAAAGAATGTCTGTTATTATTACCATTCATATACGAATACTCTCTCCGCTGGCTGCTGGATTTTACCGGCGAATCAGATGGCTGCCAGGTTCGACAGCCAGCCGACAGACCCATCAGATCAGTTGATAATCATCTGCGTTAGAGCGTACATCTCGTCGCGTGCGTCCCCGGACAGGGTTTTATCGTCGGACGGTTTACCGGAATTTTCGCGCGCGCTCTCACGTCATGAGGGGACGTCCCCATGTCATGCATCGGAAGTGTGTGAAAACACGGAATTTTTCCGCTGAATGACGACCACGTTGGTGGTGACATTACGGAAAAGTGTGCGGGACGGGAAACTTCGCTGGTGGTGATAATGGATGTGGCGAACCTACAGGTGGTGAAGTGACGAATGTGTGGAGCGGCGGAGGGAAAATTAATTGTGTGAAATTTACATTCTATGGAGTGGTTAGCATGGAAAAGGCGGGCGGGAAGGCATGGTGTGATTCCAGTGAAGAATTGGGTACAGTGATATGGTGAAATTTGATAGAAGGAAATATAAACATGGGTGATTTCATTAAACCTATTTGCAGCTTCTTGGGAAAATAAAATGTGAGATGGTTTGTCTGTTCAAGTGCTATTTCTCCGAAGGATTTCATTCAATACACTCTCTTGATTAAGAGGAACGAGTATTCTGTGAAGGTAAATTGGTGTTTATTTCTTTCTTTCGTAGGAAAACTTTTTGAATTGGAAAAGACGAACATTCTTCCTAAGAATTTCATTACACATGTTTCAACTACGAACTATTCTTGAGTCTAGGTTTATTTTCTATTCAAAATTGTGATAAAGCAGATATTAAGGATCTTACTTAATTATTCGTTCTGCTTAGCTTTAATAGACACTCAGGACTGTATATAATAGATGATCCGAAAATTTACATTAATGCTCAACAATCTACTCAGGTCGACTCAATCGGAGAATTGAGTGAGCACCCATATCAAACATGCCAAACTAAAAACTTTGCAGGGCTGCTACAACAGTCGTGGATTTCGAGGGTATGGGGGAGGGGTTTTTGTTTAATTATCAATCGACTAGTGTAACTTATGAAATCCTTGGTGGATTTCAACCAAATTTTGAACACATATTCTTTATATTGAAAAGACGACGATATTATGGGTGCTAAAGCAGCACAAATCAAGCTAATCTGGCTGCAGCAACTTAATTATAACTGAATCTGGTCATACATAAGTTACTGTAATCTATATGTATCATGTGTGCTGCTCAAGTAGGAAGATATTCGGAAAATGTTTTTTTTTAATGAATAATCCAATTTATTTTCTGAGCTGAGCCCCTTGACCGATTTCCACCAAATTAAGAACACATATTCTCTGTCCTAAGGAGACAATCATAGTGATGGTGGAAGGGTCATTTGAAGAGTCGAAGGGGTGTGGAATGGAGGGGTATTGATTAGTTATCAAACAAGTAAATTTTTAATAACCTTTTAACCCCTTCAGAGATGTCCTACACAGTTGGCAAAAAATCTGCTCTTTTATTTTTCACAATTTTTACTAATATATTGATATTTGAGCTTTTTAAATGTCACTTCGATTTGTCAAAATAATAAACGCCGGATCCAAATTGCACCGGCGGCGTGTAATACACGCACCTGAATTCCTGGTTGGCTACAGTGTCGATACACCTATGCCTGGCGTATTGTAGAGCTCCATAATCGTCGGTCTTGGGCAATGTTCCTCCAGTTTCCCCGAACGTTCAGGGTCCTCAGGTCCAATTCCACCGCGTGCAGCCAGCGTGTTCGTGGCCTTCACGAAGTCGCCGGCTGCAATCTGGCGTCTGCGTCACACATCATTTTCTAGTTTCCCTCCTAGCGCGGAACACATGTGGGTTCATTCAAAATTTTCACGTTCCAAGATCCGACATTCCAATCGTTGTCCTTAATTCGTTGCCGGGTCTTGGAACGTGAAAATTTTGAATGAACCCGTATGTGTTCGACTTCAGCAATACAGGAAATACGGTGGCCCAGAACTGGAGAACGTGAATTCCGGGCGGTGGATCCCATAGCGAACACCTCATTCAAGTACCACATCTACTATAGCGGCGGTGACAAATCAGAACGAGGAGTTGGCTTCATGATGTCGGGAAACAGATGAAGCGTGTTATCCGGTAGAAGCCGATAAGCGACCGCATTTGCGTGTTGAGAATGGAGGACACATTCTTCAACTACAGCCTGATCAGCTATCAGCTATGCCTCACCGAACGATGAGCCTGATGACGTTAAGGATGAGTCCTATAGGAGCCTTGATAAGGCCTACGGAGAGTGCCCAACACACGATGTAAAGATTGTCATCGGGGATGCAAATGCGCAGATCAGAAGAGAAATTTTCCTTCGCCCTGTCATTGGTACGGTAGGTAATTTCGCTACCAACGATAATGGTCTGTGACTTGTAACCTTTGCTGCTGCTAGAGGGATGGCAATCAGCAGTACCTACTTCGCACGTAAGAATATCCGCAAAGACACGTGGCAACATACGAGTGGAGACACCTGCTCACAGATGGACCACGTGCTGATCGGTGGACGACATTTCTCGGATTAATAGATGTAAAGTCCTTCAGAGGTCCGAACATTGACTCGGATCACTACCATGTAGTTGCGAAAATTCGGGCGCGACTTTCCAGCGTCACGAATTCACGAAACAACAGAACGATGCGTTTCAATATCCAACGCTTGTCAGTTGAAGGAATTGCTGAACAGTACCACCAGAAGCTGGACTAGCGGATAGGAGATGCCACTGGATCTGGCGACGTCAACAGATTGTGGCAAAATATTCACGAAACTGCGAATACAACAGCGCAGGAAGTGTTAGGTACTGCACAGCGACGCCAACGAAATGGTTGGTTTGATGAGGAGTGCCAGCGAGTGACGGTCGAGAAAAATGTTGCTAGGAGTCGAATGCTAGTGGCTCGTACCCATTCCAACAGAGCGATACAGTGTATCATGGACAGAAGAGAAACGAATCCACCGCAAAAACAAAAGGCAACACGAAGAGAGTGTGATAGCTGAAACGCAGAAGAACATGGATAGAAACGATATGCGGAGGTTTTACGCAACTGTCAATGGCGCGCGGCATAAGACTGCGCCAGTGCCCGCCATAAGGTCGATGTCGTCCACATGTCGTCGTCGTTGACATTTCGTCTGCATTCCGTATATTTGATTTCGAGCCATCCAGCGATGCACGTATTGGTCTAATCAGTTTCGCCGGAGAACCATGTTCGGACATTGTCTGCCACAGCTAATTTCTTTTCACAGAATCGTACGCTGCTCTGAAATCAATGAACAGATGGTGAGTCCGCAAGTTGTGCTTCCGGAATAAGTGCTCCTTCCACCTGGCTGCCACCATACTATTGTCTGTCAGCAAACTCCACTCTCGGTCATTGCACATGGCGGGCACTGGCGCAGTCTGTTGCCGTTATATTAATCCGTTTTGCTCTACTTTTGCCTTTCTTGGTAACTGTAGAATCTTCCTTACCAGGGTTGCGCTACCTACATCGCGTTGAAGGGGCTGCTTTCTTGATGCTGATACGATACAGCATGATGTGCACAGTTTAGTTTAGAGTACCACTGGAGCTGGCACTCGGATGATGATCAGCCGCCCCTAACATGGGGAACAGACGCTGCTGTGAGCTGCTCCTAGCAAGGATAGCAGCAAATATATTATATTAACAATATGGTTCACTTCGAGCTTTTCCATACAACGAAATGGCGAACCATTTGCCGGTGATAACAACATCATCTAGCGAGCAAAGAGGAATCTAAACGTGTTTTCTTCTTGTTTATTCTAGCAAATCTTCCTGCCAATTTACAGTGACAGTCATACTGCTGAAAAGTTTTCATACGACAGTGCAGGGATGTCCATACTTTTTTGAATAAATCGATCATCAAGAGATCGATTTTTTTTTTCTTTTACACTTATTTCGATAATACAGAAAAAGAAATTTTGATCCGACTGCTCCAATAGAAGCTGTTCCGCATAAAGAAAATGCTTGCGGCGCGTTAGAAAATATTGATTCAATTTCTTTTGGGTCGAAAATAATTGCAAGCATTAGCTAGTTTTTCGCAAGATTTTTTATCCATAGTTGCCAGCAATATATGCGTGGAAAGTAATGTTTAGTTTTTAATAAACCACCAGAAAGTTTGCATCACATGCGGGTGTTCTCAACAATTCTTACTTTTCTAGAAAAATGTATTTGATGTTAGTTAAGCAGGAAGGTATTTGCAACTTCACCTACCAAATATTGTTTGCTAAATTTGTTTCATTTTAATAATATAATCAATATATGTTACAGTAATATTGACTCCAGAACTAATATTTCTAGTGCCTTTCATTTAAATGCTTAAATTTTCTTTTGAGTTAGAATTTCAGTTTTATATCTATGGATGGGTTTGTATCCATGCTTTCACCGAAGGCAAAATTAATAAAAATTAGTCGAGCTTTTCTCTGCATCCTCTGCAGTGATTTAACGGATTTGCAAGATTTTTCGCGATTAATTTGTCACAGGCCTAGCGGCTTCCCAATCATCGATTAGCAGTGAATCCAACAAGAATGTGATTAAAAATCTTGATCTTCACCGGTATCCAAGGATGTTATCGATCATGTAGTTATATGTTTTTGATCATTTAGTAGTTTGTCAATAACTCATTCCAGAGGCTAAATTTCAATACAGTGATCGTTCGCTATTTGGGGCACGACCTCACCTCAACTAGCGAATGCCGTTCGCTAATTGGGGCGTTTTGACAAGCGTCAATGTTGTTTACTTTTTGCATTGAACAAAGAAAAGTTTTACGCGCCAGAAAATATCGATCTCGCCAAACACGGAAACAAAACGTCAACGCGTTTTTGACATAACATTCTGACGTTTAGCTGCTTTTTAATTGGGTTTCGCCCCAATTAGCGAACCCCCAACTAGAAAAAACCCAATTAGCGAACGTTCACTGTATATGTTGTATGGTGGACTTCTAGATCAAAGGTTTATCTACAACTCTGCCTAACAGTTCGTTCAATTAATTACACTAATAACGGAGCTATACTGCCGTAATCTGAAAAAGTGACGTATACGCCATTTTCCAAAAATGGTGTTAACGAGTACTACTCGTCGAGCTCTTTAACAGAAAAATGGAAAACATGCATGTTGTAAAATGGCTGTTACGTCAGATAAGGGCAGTATAGCTCTAGTAGCAGTAACTTATACTAAATGATTGAAATTTTGGATTGAATTTTTTTATCATGTAGTATAAGTTATTGCTACTAGCGCTATAACTCTGTTATAAGTTAAATTCAAACATCGACTTGTTAGTTGTAGAAAAACCTTCGCACTAGAAGTCCACCATACAACACATTTTGAAGTTATTGACAAACTAATAAGTGATCGAACGCAGATTACTAAATGATCGACATCCTTTACCGGTATTCAGTGCTTTGAACATAAATTTTCCAAAACAAGATGAGTTTTCTTTTCGAACCCTGGCAGATTCAAAATCTATTGATATTTCACAGAGTTATGGTCATTTGAATTTTGGTAAAGTGTTGCCTCCACCCCCCCCCTTTTTGTATTAAAAAAATTTAATTAACATTTTGTCCTACTGGTCTCCAAAAGGTCAAGGGGGGGATAAAAACAAATAAATATTAAAATGAAAAAAATTAAAAAAAAAACTCCTTGGATTTGCTAAAGAATGTTTTAAAAACCTCAAAGTAATCCGAACTTTATTTTGTTGCCCCCTGAAAATAGTCCTTAAATACATGTATCGGCCTTAAAAGAAATCATATGGACTTGATGGCCAAACTTAGTTTCATTTACATATTGCATTATTTACTGCAATTAAAGCAATTTAGAGGGCTTTGCTTCTTAACTGTTCAAACTGATCGATTTTTTTTGGAAAAAATGCTTTTTCAGGATTGGTCATGTTAGGCACTAAGAGCATCATTATCGGTCGCGAGCATTTTAATCACCCGCGCAGCGCTTTAATTTTAGTTTCGTCACTCGTTTCCGTATCGGTCACTATTTTCGACTCTCAATTTGGTTGCTGTATTCCGTACCGGTGACGTTTGACAGTTGACAGTTCATCGAATAGCAGCGCTCTTATCGCGCTACCAAATTTGGTCACCTGTCAGTCGCGCTACTGTTATAACAGCGCGTTTAGTAGCGACCGGTAAAGTGTCAAGTAATGATACTGCGCTGCCAAACGGCTTAAACTCACCACCGGTAATCTTGCTCTAAGGTGGCCAAAACCGGTACACTTACCCTCTATAAAAATCAATTTGATTCATTAATGGATTCCTCCCAGAAGTACTTGAATTATTTTCTACGTTCGTATATGTTTAAACCGTGTGATCAATTTGGTTGACTGCAAACAAATTGCGTTTTAGATCTAGCCTCGTTAGTTTCATGAACCCGTCTTTACTCAAAATTTTCATTCAGGTTTTACTGTCCTACTGTCAGCTGGATTACTGCCACATTCTAAATAAATTTGAGTGCGATTGTGTTGGTTTTTCACGGCTGTTGTATTTTGTGTTCATATCCTACCATGATTCAATCAGAAAAACAATCTTTGAAATGTGAGTTAAATAGTGACAAGGGATATTTCAAATAATTTTGTGAATAAACAGATGAATAAATAGATTCAAAATGTTTCATATTTGTAAATTTATTGAGTATTTTTAGAGCGTGAGTAAAAGGTTATAATAAAAGCTCAGTAAAAATTAATAATAAATAAATATTGTCTTAGCTTGTCACTAAATTAACCAAAATGTTTATCGGGAGTTGAAAATACAAAGACATGTCACAAGCTCGTAATCTGAACTAAATGCTCGCAAAATCCATATATGTAAATAGTAAAAATGCATGAGCTCCTGTACGATATAATATAAAAATGTCTTTCAAATTGATACTTCCCAAAAGTATAACCAGGGACAGAAAAGTCATTTTAACTACACTCAAATAGTTGACATCCAACACACAATCTAGTTGCCAGTATTTCACAAATTTGAATGTGCGAATGAATAGGACGGTATGTACACGAGCAGCAGGAAGCGTCGAATCTCGGTGTCAGCGTTGTTTTGTGCGGTGTCAAAATCAATCTTCAATTTAGTACATTGATATTCATTTTGAAATCTTAAAATATGAATATCATTTCACATTGTATCATACATGGAATCAACATTTTGAAGCCAGATTTTAAAAAATATGAATCTGTTTAGTATGTTAAGTAAAATAATAATCATTCATCGGTGCAAATCAACCGCAATTCCTAATATTCATTTCAACCCCGGTTACGTTTACGTACGATTATCAATCGGCTGTTAAGGATCGGGCGGATAATTTGATATGGAAGTTTGACAGCGTACTGCGAGATATTCGTGCCTGCATTGTCGAGCGTCTGATCAAAACGTCTATGCAACTGATAGTAAAACCACAGACAAACAGACGTAACAGCTTGAATATTTTGCTGAAAAATTCATCGCTCAACTCCTCTACCACCACCTTACGAGCGTGTTACACGAAACAATGTTTCGTATGACACTGTCACCAGAAGGCGCTGGAGTGAAATGTCAAACTCGAAGGATTACGACGCTAGCGCCTCTAGTTGTGAAAGGCGCAATCGATCAAATTCAAATTGATCGTTGAAGTCATGGTCGATGGTAATTTCTCTAGTGTAACGTCTGTTTGTCTGTGGTAAAACGAAGATTTCCGTCCTTGAGTATAACCTTGTTTTTTTTCTGAGTCAATTCTTTGACTTTTTTATTGTCAAATTTCCCAAAGAACCGTATTATTTGATGCCTCTAAATATTTTTAAAATTAAAACAACAAAAAATTAAAAATATATGGCAGCCAAACGAGCTGCAGAATTGGGCCAATGTAAGATGAAAACCGTCTAATTTGTTATACATATTAGTAAAAAAATGTCTACCACAATTTTGCTACAACATTTGATTTTCCGTTGGTATTCGATTAACTTTAATCGATTATGTGCACAAAAAACATAAGACATCCCTATTTTTTGTTGTGATGACATTTTGAAGTGTGTGTGTTTACCGATCCTCATATTTTGGGTAGTTTCGTTTCAGCGTGTATCGATCCTTTTGGGCACGGATGGCGCCACATGCGGTGTCGCCAAAATTTCGTGAGAGTGAATCATATTGTTAATATAGTATATTTGATAGCAGTCACTCGATCAGATTAGTGAATCCCCCGTCCCTGTCAGCATACGACCATAGTTCCCATCGGGGCTGGTTACCCGATCTTCCCTAAGGTTGCTCGTATTCCGACTAGCGCCATGAGGAGGTAGGGATAGGAGTTGCTGGGTAAGAGGCTAAGTACCGCGAAATGAGGTCTATTTTATTCCTTCAGGTACGCGAAGTACCAGTGGTACGCTTTACCCAGCATTTGCCGTGCCAGTGTTGCTGGAATGATGCCGTAATGGTGGAAATAACTCCTGTGGGTGTTAATAATAAAAATACCTAATCCTTCCGTATAAAGCATGCATTAGTTGGATATATTTGTTATCCCTCCATCGGAATCATTTGTCCAGTGAAAAGCTATGATTAAAGTGTTTCTTCTAGATAGCGGATGTAATTCCGTCTTGAAAGGTAGACATTTGCTAGGATCCTTCTTCGAAAGTAGGCGTTCGCCCGGAATAAAGCAATGGTGGGTTTGATCCCTTTGTTTTAAAAAGACGTTTCCCCGGAATAAGGCGTCAGTGGATGGGATTCCTTCTTTAGAAGTAAGCGTTTGCCTGGAATAAGTTAATGATGGATGTGACCCCTTGGTCGGAAGTGCCTCATGTCATCGGAAAAGGACCAGCCGAATACGTTGTCGGGGACAAAAAAGTACTTACGTGTTGTCCGTAACTAATCAGGGAAAAACTGGTTGCTTTGCAAACGTGTTATAAGACATGGCTTATTGATTCAAATTATTTTGCGTATGGCAAGTCATGCATCGTAAGATCGATAAGATATATATCGGCAATGAATATTATGCATATTACGCACTGCCAAACGAGAATTCAAATAACTATAAATTCATGGCACACAGGAAGTTCAACTGTTTCATTCGTCCGCATTTCCGAAAAATGCCTACCATCCTTTCTACCTGTCATCAGTCTTTATTTATAAGAATAATATATTATATCATCGTTCTACTTTATATATGTGAAAAAATACATCAAATAATTTAAATATCCCCAAATGACTATAAGCCAAAGGACCCAGACCACTCTGAAAATGACATTTCCCCGAAAATAACATTTCAGAGGAATCATTTCCCCCCAGAAATATTCCTTACACGGAAGAAAAAAAGTACCCAAAATTTAGTATTTTTAAACTTACTTTTGAGTTATTTTTTCTTTCATTCACTCTTTCTTTTGTTGTCAAAAACAAAAAAGCCAAACAATCCAACGACGCCAGTTCAATACGGGAAGCCAATTTTGAGTTTTATTACCTGAGGTCGAGATTGAGTGAATTAAACTTACATTTGGGTAAATAAATTTTCCGTTGGGTACTTTTTAACATGGGAGTAAAGGCAAACTACTTCGACCCTACTTACTCAAATTTGGCTTCCCGTACGGATGTTCGAGGTTGGGTAAATTAAACTCACTATTGTGTAGTTTATTTCTTCCGTGTTGATTGTAGCAAAAAATTATTTAGCGAAGTCAATGGTGTTGAAAATTGAAGTCTGTCTTTTTCTAATCCTGTAATAAGATATTAATAACATAACACAATTACCCTGTTAACCAATTCGTTATATCATCTTCCGATTGTACAAAAAAACTACGTATCACCATGGCAATTCCGAGCAAGGCCGGGGAAACACAACTAGTTTTAGGATTAATTCAGATTTCCATTTTTTGATGTGGGCGTTTACGATATAGGCAATCTGCTAGAATTTAAGCGCTCAGTATTCGACCATTATAACTACTGAATGTTGGATGTTGTCTGTTGAATTGTCAGATCGATCATATTGAATTTCTGGATTACTGAAATGCCGAGCTGTGCTTATAATTCATAATGTTTCTGCTGAGTACACTTTTGTGGCAAAAATCGCGGAGTTATTATTACGATTAAGGGTACGACACCTTATCTACCTTGCGCTGCATAGAGAGTGGACGATAAAGTTAAAACCATCAAAGACAAGGACAGCCATCGAATTCAAATCATTCGGTATCTCGTCCTTTGTGCTATCAATTATTTCAATAATTTCTTGGTAGGCTAGTTTTTTTTAGTTGCATACATACGTTTCTGTTCCATTACCTGCGTTTTAAAATTCTTGGCTATTCTCCATATCCATTGAAGGTTCATTTGTGCCTGCTCAGAATGATTAAATTAAATGGTGCTAGATTGGATGTGTTTCAGGTAGGACGCAGAACATTTGCGAAAACTTAGTTTATGCTTTGTGCGGTCAATATTGTCAGATTTTCTGGATATGATACACACGCGGTGTTTGTAATGTTCCCAAATGGGTACTTGCACAAAACTTCACGCGGCGAATGACTGTCGAAAGGTACGGTCGCGCCAAACGATACACTGCAATTCTATTCACCCATAATGCAACGTACACACCAGTCAAACAGTTTGACGAACATTGACTCCGCCCCAAAGAACACGCTTCGGTTGCTGCTTTGTTTGAACATGTATGAAGTTGTTCGAACCAGAGTGGATGTAATTAAGAGTGGCGACACTGTCAGAATTGTCATTCCCATACAAAATCGTGTTCCAAACGAGCAGGAGACCTGTCAAATGTAGCACATGTCGCTACTCTTAATTACATCCACTCTGGTTCGAACAACCATTTGACAGTTGGCAGCTCGGTTGGAAGAAATTAAAACGGTTTGATTTTGGTTTGAGTTGTCGGGGGTGGAGTCAACACACTTATGCAACGTACACACCAGTTAAGCAGTTTGACGAACATTGACTCCGTCCCCAAGAAAACGCTTCGGTTGCTGCTTTGTTTGAACATATATGAAGTTGTTCGAACAATCATTTGACAGTTGGTGGCTTGGTTGGAAAGAATTAAAACGGTTTGATTTTGGTTTAAGTTGTCGGGGGTGGAATCAAGGTTCGCCATTTGTAGTGAAGTTGCACAAACCCCCATATATTTTTTGATGGTTGGTGCTCAAGTTGGCGCTTCGGTCGTTCGTGTGTGATATTGTTGGTCGAATAAATTGATTGTTCGTGACGCTGTTGGTAAAACTTGATGGATGTCTGAACACTCTCGTTTGTTCTCGTGGAGTCAATGTTGGTCAAACTGCTTGACCGTGTGTACGTTCCATAAGAATCAAGTAAACGGGGTGCAGAAAGAGCGGCGGTACCTTTCACGAAGGGTTCACCGCGTGCAATTTTGAGAAAAACAGGCAATAATTAAATATTTGTTCGTGCAGAACGATCGCGCGATTATCCAAAACATGTTTTGCGTTATGCGGTTGGTAAATAAATTAAGATGTGCGCGTTTGGCTTTAGGTTAATTAGGTTAGGTTTAGGTTAGGGTAAGAAAGGAAATATAGTAGAATACAGGTCGGACTCGATTATCCGGAGTATCGATTTTTTTTTCACTCCGGATAATCGAATCCTCCGGATAATCGAATCACTAGAAAAAAAAATCAAATCTGCAATTAAATGACGAAAAAAATATGTTTTATTGTATTTGCAGTGGTGTAGTCAGAAATTATTTTGGAAAAACCCTGATTAATCCGCCTAACGGTATCGGTGATTTTCTGGTATACAATGGAAAATAGTATTTTTGCCATAACTTTTGAGTCTATAGAACGATCCAGCCAATTTTCAATATGAAATGATGAGACAGGATTCCCATTTGAATCGAAGTTGATGGTTGAGAATAGGTTGTACAAAAAATAGTATTTTGGCCATTATTTCTGAACCCAAAGTTTGATCTAGTCAATTTTCAACAAAAAGCTATGAAACTTTTGAGTCAATTGTCCGATCTATCCATTTGTCAATAGGAAACAATATAAAGGCTCCCCCAGACCTGAGTGATTTCATCGCCTCAACGGCAAAAACTAGTCGCCGCGATTTTATCGTTGGGTCGCTGTAGGCAATGTTCCAGTTACTCTTCCACTCCAACGGCGACAGAATCGCATTCGCCAAGCGTTAGAATCGCGTCGCAATTTTTCGGTCAAGTCACGTGTGTTAGGGGGAACTTAATAAGATTTCCCGTTAAATGCAACCAGTCGCAAGCAAACTGGATAAGGATAAGTGCCAAAAATGGCCCTAATTCGCCGACCATAGATGATCGGTATTATAATTCTATGAAGCTCCGAGACATCTAAAATATGTTTGTTTTTGGAGAAAACAAATAGCCTTTTCGGTATACTTTTTGTCGAGGGAGACAAAAGGGTCTTTTGAATCAAATATTAGGCAATGATCCGCGCATCAAATAACCATTTACAGGTCCTTCTTCTTGCAATCTCTTCTTGGTACTTAACGTGTTTCCGTTTGTTGCTGAAGATTTTCAGATTGGAAATTCGGATTAATGGCTTATTCCTTAAAGGGTGATATTCTGCAAGATAAATTCCTCTACGATAACTCCAATAGAAAGGTCATTATTGGTGCTGATGGAACATTTTGACTTGTTTTGCATCATCTTCAATGGCAATTGTACTAGAACGAAGGGTTTTATCACAACGTCGGTGGGGAAATATTTCTCGCATTTGTATCAGGTGACGAGCAATTTGTTTTCATGTCTTGATATGATAAAGAAAAAACCTTATGCTTAATGTCCATTGTCGTTAATTATAAATGTTTTGAAGAAAATAATTGATTCATCCAAATAAAATGAATATGTAGAACAACCCTATTTCAGTCCCTCCCATACAAGCTACGTTCATATTTCTTCATATAATCCTATTTTGTATGAATATAATAGTAATGTAATCATTTGAATTCATGAAGTTGATATACAAGCCTATAGTCAAATTTCAATATACAAAACGACCCCTTTTTCAACCCCCTCCCACAACCTAGATACGCCACATTGTTAAAATAATCATAGTGTATATTATCCTACTGAAAATCAAAAATTAGAATTAAAAAAAATTGAAGAAAAAAAAATACTCCGGATAATCGAGTCTAAAATTCCGGATAATCGAACCCCGGATAATCGAGTCCCCGGATAATCGAGTCTCCGGATAATCGAGTCCGACCTGTATTTTAAGTGCGCTTGAATATATCCCATCCCTTAGACAGGATCGCTTACCGAAGTGAATCCAGATAAATAATCCTCTGTAAATAACACAATGTCGTATCCTAAGACAATCGTGGAGATGCAGAGATATACTTGGTCTCCAATAGCAACGAGAGTCAGACTAAAAATCCTTCCTTTTCTATATGGTCGGGGTTCAGCCGGCGGGTTTTTAACTGGCTTGTGGTACTGTACCGCTCATAAAAAAATCTACTCTTCCGCTCATTTTTGATCGCAACGAAACATACGCGCCAAATTGTCGCCTAAGAAAAACATACATCCAGAAAAAAACTACTTTGATAATTTTAAAAATTTGGCCGCCACGTGGTGCATTCCGGCGGTGAATGCTTGGATAGCACGCGCTATTTGTACTGCGGGGAAATTTTTCATATTTTCTATGAGAGCCTTGGAAAATGATCACGAAAATTGTCATTTTGTTGCAAGGCACAATATTTTGTTCACAAAAAAATGATCGAAGTAGACCACGCGCGTTTTCTGTTGTTTCTGTGAAGTAGAATAATAAGAATAAAATAAGTGTTTGTAGAATCTGGTCAATTACATCAGCCGTGATTCTAATGTTGACCAAGAACTAGTGTTTAAATGAATTTGAAAAGTCTCCCTGTTGGATCGGGATAGGAGAATATACTGGTGCGATCGCTTTATGCTGGATTTTCTATGAAATATCGTTAGTCGAAATCGGGTAATATCTCGTTCAACCTGAGTGATATACTGGATAGAGGACTACAGTACCGTATTATTACTCTATTTTTGGGAGTGATACGTTTAAACGTAGTTCATTCCAACGTCCAGAAAGAATCGCGTTAAAAATGAAAATTTTGTTTCTGCACTCGAATAATTGCTACTCTGATTATGTTTGAGATAAAAAGTAAATCCCCGTCATCATATCACATTTTTGTCTATTCTATTCTGTGTTTTATAAGTGAATACACCGTCTGGATGATCGAAATGTACTGCGTTTCAATAATGATATGTTTTGTTTTCCCCCGGCAAATTTCAACATAGACCGATTTATGTTTTATTTTTCACTAGCAGACCCGACGAACTTCGTTTCACCTAAAATTGATTTATTCTCTGCTTAGTTTTCGAGTTATGCAGAAATTTCTGTTTCATTTGTATGGGAGCCCCCCTTTCCAAGGAGAGAGGGGTCTCGAGCCATCTTAAGAACCTTGCCGGCCCGTAAAACCTCTGCATACAATTTTTTACGCAGATCAGTAGGGGAGAACGGTCCAAAATGCGCCCCTGGGGCAAAATGGCCTCACTTATAAAATCACTCATATAATCTGTTGTAGTACATTTATAAACGAATATTACCATTACAATTCATAATTAGTTATCCATCATTGAGCTCCATTGGAAGAAATTAGCAAAATCCCTTCATATTCACTCAAATTTAACGATTTGCTATTCTTCCACCACATCCGTAAGATTCTAGTTTAATCCATTAAGAAAAAACAAACAACCATGCGTTCACCATCATTTTACATGCAATTGAGTCATTTTAGACCACCATTCGGGCGTTTTGCCCCAGCCCTTTTTTTGAAACATTTTTTAAATGCGTTAGAAAGTCATGAAAACCTTATTGTTTTGAATAGGAGATCATTGTGAAATGTTGCTGGGTTTGTAAATTTTGCACCTATACGTTGAAATGGTTGGGTATTTTTGTTTATATGGGCGAAAACATCGAAAAAGCTTAAGGGGTGCATTTTGGACCGTTCTCCCCTACAGTAGTTTTGGAGTCCATAAGGTTCAGACAGACAGAAGAATGTATATAGAAGAAGAACAAGAAGAAGATTACAGTTTTGGCTTAGACTACGCCACCGTTATCCGGGAAGGAAAAACCAGGAAATCAAAAAGTTAGTGATCTGTGTTTAATTCTGCAGTTTTTTCTAGAAGACAATCGGAAAACTGATTAAAGTGATTGTGCGTCCTATCGTGTTTTGTTTTCTTTTTTTATATATCTTTACTAGCAGACCCGACGAACTTCGTTTCACCTAAAATTGATTAATTCTCTGCTTAATTCTCGATTTATGCAGAAATTTCTGTGTCATTTGTATGGGAGCCCCCCTTTCCTCGAACCATCTTAACCCTTTATTAGGCAGTGGCAACTATATTGCCACCAACAAATTATATGTTTTTCTATTTTTCTACGTGGTTAGCGTGAAAAAATCTTTGCCTTTCTGTATATTTGGTTTTTGGATTTTTGACGAAAATGTGCTTTTTCCCAAGGGTCCCCCATAGGGAACAACAGCGCAAACAATTTTTTTTTCACCTTTAATGCGTTTTCCGACAAGGACTGTTCATCAAAAAATAATTGATTTGACTGATTTTACGTAAAACCTAATTTTAAAAAATCTTTTATTTATTTTTGTTGTTGCCTGTTTTCCCGCTTGACGGGCAGTGGCAACTATATTGCCACCAATTTTTCAATGTTTCTGAACTGTTTAATGTATAACAAACATACATTTGAGTTTAATACCATGTCAACTTTGTGTCCTATTGTTGTTTTTGTTAATTTATTGCTTAGATTCGTCTGCCTTATAAAGGGTTAAGAACCTTCCCCGACCCCAAAAACCTCTGCATGCAAATTTTCACGCCGATCGGTTCAATAGTTTTGGAGTCTATAAGGTTCAGACAGACAGAAATTCATTTTTATGTATATAGATAGAAGATAGATTAGCGTGACTTTCAGCCTGGCTCGTATCGTAATCGTGTTTGGTTGACCACGCAGAACGATCGCGCGATCATTGTTTTGCCATTGTTCTGCCTTGTGCGGGTGAGTTCATTATTTAGCAAATAAAAATCGTGTTGTTTTGATCACGCAAAACGACCGCGCGATCATCGAAATATTTGGTTCTGCTTTGTGCAGTCGGTAGGTCAATTAATTAGTGCGCGTTCGATTGTAATTTTGTTTAACGTTGATCAAACTACACACAACACCTCGCATTCCGTTTGCCAAAACGAACTCTGCTACACTATAGCAAAGGCAGGCAGATAACTGAAATGATATCAAACTGATAACAGGATTAGTTATCCTTATTATCATCTTGATATTTAGTTATCAATCGTGTGATTAACTGATAACTGAATAGTAACAAAATGTATTATCAATACAAATTTGGCATTTTCTTCTAAAATTCGCGTCGTTCAGATATCGGGCTAAGCATTCTATTCTTTCAAACATATTGTACAGCGCATAAAAAAAATCTACTTTTTCGCTTATTTTCGGACGCAACCAAAAATAAGCGCCAGATAGTCGCCTAAGAAAAACATACCTGTAGCAAAAAAGCTACTTTGATAATTTTGAAAATTTGACCGCCACGTGGTGGTTTGTAGCGATGAATGCCAGATCTGTAGAAGCCTTGAAAAAATATCATGAAAGATGTCATTTTGTTGCAAGGCACAATACTTACTTCTGCTAAATGTACCCGGCCTATGCTATGAATAGTGTGACAAGAACTGTTTCCAAACACTTAACTGAAATTTTCGTCTAAGCAGACTGTGATTTTCCTCGTTACTAACGATATCTACTGATTTGTTCATTTACTCTGCCGACGAAGGAATTACCACAAAAGTTAAAATATGTCGGATAATCAAGAAATTTCAACGATCTGGTGTGTTGTGGAGAAAACAATCATGCTCGCACTTTAGTCGATTTAGCAATGTGCTCAATCCTAATTCCGCGTTGCCATGGCCCCGGGCTCCCACATAACCTTATGTACCAAAATCAACCTTTTCCGTACATTGAGGGCCCCCGAAAATTGTCCGGCCCTGGATCCACCGAATAGCAACATTTTTACACGAAATACTTCTTCCTGGGATCAGCAGTGTTTATGTTTATATATGCATGTGAAAACATGAAAGGTTTTGGTTCAGTTAGAATAAAACTTATAAACGAAATCGTTTTATAGCATGGCGCTGCTAGCAACCTAATGATTGATAATATAAGAGAGAAAAACTAACTTAAGCCTATTGTTTAATTGATCACAACTGAAAACAAAATGTATTCAATAAAAGGACGATGAACCGTATTTATCCTGATAGTTTGCCGATTCGGTATTTTAAATTAAATCCATTTCGGTTATCATTTTTGTTATGTTGACCTGTAATTCAACCAGAAAGATAACAATTTTAGTTATCAATATAACTGGATAATTAAGTTTGTTATTAATAAGTTATTCTGCTTTGCACTCTGCAGAGTCCAGCCAACTGTTGGTTGGTAAATGGTTATGGCATCATGATGTGATTATAAATAGTCTTCAGTAAATGCATGATCGTAGAAAGCGTAGTGCTCTTCTCTCCTGCTCCTCAAGAAAGCGTAAATGGGTGAGTGCCTAGAGCTGACGCCGTGCAATCATTCGATTCGAGTTCGAATCCCAATGAATGCCAACATTTTTTTCAATGCGTAACGAAGTCGGTAAAGAAGATTTAACTATTTTGGTCGATAAAACAGAGATGGCTGATAACTAAATAATAACCAGATTAGTTATTTGAGTGAATAACATGTTTAACAAAATGTGTTATCAATTTGGTATCAGTGATAACCTAATTTGTTTTCAGGTAGTTATTTCAGGAACAAAATTCTGGTATCATTTTTGTTATATTGGCTGTTAATTCAGCCAAAATGATAACAAGTTCAGTTATCAATATGTTCAATAACCGGATAATAGAATTTGTTATCAATTAGTTATTCATTTTTGCTCGGGTACCTAACCCTTATATCCAACATCTCTGTGATTTCTCGTGATTTCTGTGATTTCAAAGCGAGTATCACGTCAACATCTTCCTACCCATTCCTTGATTGACCTGCATTCGTACACGGCCGGCGCTGATATTGCTTAATTTTTGGTCACCAGTTCTTACACATTGAAGATGATGTTAGTCCCAAACATCATCTTTTGGTTCTCCGTATAATTACAACTACAACTGACCTGGCAATAACGGAGGAGCAACCGTGGGCGGTTAATCATGCTCATGCTCATGCTTTTGGTATTTTGTTCACAAAAAGAAAACGGGCATCATTTCAATACCAAATTTTCAAAACGATTTATCTGCTTTTGTAAACAAAGATTCAAACGTCGATTTGTTGAATCTGAGAGCACTCAGTTCTTTGTTTACAAAAGCAGATAAGTCGTTTTGAAAATTTGTTATTGATTTCATACATTTGTTAAAGCATATCCACAGACGATCAACAGGCAAATAAAACACACAACCTCTAATTGATCAGTGCATTTGCTGATTAAAATACTCACGCTCATTCTAAACGTGAATGTGTACTACACACATGTGGAAGCGTTGGTTTGGAATATGGATTATGAGTGCTTCGACTATCCGATTTGGGAAACTCGAACATATTCAGTAGCCGTTAATTTGCGAAGACCGATGGAGGTCCTTCGTAGCTTTGTTGGTTAAAACAACCAGTCTAGTGTACTGAGGGTCGTGAGTTCTAGTCCCATCGAAGGAAGTGATTACCTCCAATACATTTTTCATATCTTCAATCTTCAATCCACATAATGTACATATTCACATTTGAGTTTTTAGAACATTGTCCAAGTCGGGTGGTCCAATACCCGGAAAATACAATTTTGTCCTCGGAAATTTGAACATTTTATTCTTGGAAGGAGAAGAACATCCTTCTTGGTACTCGGATCATTTACTTCTAGATACTAAAACAATTGGTTTCTCTGAACAAAAATTTTACTCTCAGAACGATAATTTATGATAATGGGATGCTTTATTTGTGGAAGTTATTTAAAGTGCATTTCAGTCCTAATAATACGAATCTTCCATAGGCAATAGTTTAGGAGCGATTTAGTTTCTCAAGAAGATTGAAAACAGTGGAATGCCATCATTAATCAATCTCACACTTTCGTTGACAAATTTAGCTGCTGCGAAGTTCGTGATCGTCAATCAAACGAAAGCAATGCTTGCCCATCGGCACATTCATTCTTCCCATCACAGTGTGTACTGTTTGCCTCCTTTTCAGGACGCACCGCGCGGATTGATATGTTCTTTGATGAGCCGCTCACACACGATGTATGCTCATTCGTCGTACAAAACCAATAATACCAGCTGACCTGACTCCGACTGCCCGACCTCAGCAATTGGTGGTGTGATGGACGATCTTCTCGTGTTTCTTCACAAACAACGTTCAGCACGAAGGAAGGTGGCCAATCATCATCCCAAGAAGCAAAAAAAAAGTGCGAGCGGTCAAAAGCGCGAATGTGCTTATTAGCAGAGATTTAATTGGCCCACCGGGGCTTCGCTGATTGATGGCATCATCATCGGATAGGCACGCGCGCTCCGCTCACACATTATGCAGCTTAACTAATTATTATCAGTCACTACGACAGTCGTGGAATTATGGAGGCTGACGGATTTTCTCTAGGGGGAGAGGATTTTCTTCGTCCAAAACTGGGCATCGCCTTTCCATTTTTTGGGCAATAACAATCACCATTACCGTGCGGGACCGAAATCCGTACAGCACCGAAATCCGTCCACCTCATGAGATATCAATAAATTAAAGGAGGTTAAAGGTAATTAATGTAGGAATAATTAATCTTATCCGTTCAGATACTTGACAGTAAGCTTCTAGGGCATAGAATTGGAAAGAAGGCTTTGAAATTAAAACAACAAAAATCAAAAACAAATCTCCACCCACCAAACACGGAGTTTGTGCCGCCATTTTGTTTTCGGGTAGAGCATAATTGCACCAAAAGTAACTGTGTTTTAATTGCTAATTGCAAATCATTATATAAGATAAGCGGAATACGAATGGAAGGGATCGCTTCTCAAGGTGCGTATCGAACTATTTACAGTAGTAGTTTAGTCAATCAGACTGTTTCAATCTGAATATTTAGTGAAGAAATAGCTGTACGGATTTTGATCCTTTGATTCGAAATTCGTCCAATGTGGACGGATTTCGAGTCAGGAGTAGTGATTTAATTATTTTATGTTATCATGTTTTACGTAGTTTTTAATGAGTAAATGTGAAACACTTCAAAAGTAGAAGCCTCCATGCGCCTATGTCAATGACAAATGTTTTATTTACATTCGATTCCTATTTTCTAATGACTTTTTCATATACTAAAATGCTTAAGTGTACGGATATCGATGCCCCACGGTAATGTAGCTACAGCTGACATAGCTGTAAATCTTAAGCAATCCTAGCACCCTCTTCCTACCAAAGCAAATGTCAATTAACCCGTCAGGCGACTTTTTTAGGCATATTCATTACACAGCTTCTGTCCAAACTTGTGAAGAAACAACATAAAGGCATTGAAGTATATTGTGGGATCTCTTAGGTCGTCCTATTTGTTCTGATGTATCAGCAAAAATACCCTTAAATACAATTTCCATAACCAAAAATTTGCCTGAGTACATCAATTTAAAAATGATATTGACCATTTAATGTAAACAAGAGTCGAGGACGAGCTTAGAACGTTCTGCACTGCCGCCAACCGCAAGTCAGTCCAATCTTGCGACAAACAGCAGTGTATATCCGATCAACCAAGTCTTAATGGATTATTGAGATCAAGATTAATACAAACAGGTGTTGCATTATGTCAATTTCATGATTCAGTTATCTTGGATTTCCATGTGGGGCATCCAGTGAGTTTGTTTATGTTTTGCAATGAAAATGAATTTTCATTCCCGCGCTAATCTCTTCCATCCACCGTCGAAGTTAGTGAACCCTGTGTAGTGAATACGATTAGCCATT
Source organism: Armigeres subalbatus (assembly GCF_024139115.2). Classification (NCBI taxonomy): domain Eukaryota; kingdom Metazoa; phylum Arthropoda; class Insecta; order Diptera; family Culicidae; genus Armigeres; species Armigeres subalbatus. The sequence goes on along the minus strand of NC_085139.1, from coordinate 181,395,032 downwards.
TGATTATTTTAAGAAAATTATAACTACAATATTGGTTCGGTGTCAGAGTGCCAAAGTGGAAACATCGCAGAAGTCAGCCAGATCTACTGCGCGAAAGCTTAAAAATTCTAATTCTAAGCAAATACGAGCAAGAGTGAGTTAGTCTATTGACCAGATTTGTATCGAACGGTTGTGTATTGCTTCCGTTTGGAATTTGTTTTATGGTTTCATTCGGCCGGTTAGTCCACGTATACGACACCCTGATATAAGAACCCTGATTGAGATCGTTCTGGGGGATTTTGTATTCATATTTCAGGTAATCATTTCCGTAACCTTAGGTTATCTTGTAAATAGCTTGACCTGAACTTCAGTTGAATTACCAATCCGGACGCGTCATTTTGATCTTGACACCCTGCGCATAATGTATCCTTAGAACTTGCCACAACTTTTCTGAAATGACAAGCATAGGAAATCGTTCAATTTATACCAGTGAGAAATCTAATAGTAAACACAAAGGCTCGATTTCTTTACCCCGCTTAGTCCCTAAACAATGTTTAAGCGTATGGGTAAGCACCGCATAAGCGGAGGTGAAGAAATTGGCCCTAAGCTGAATAGCATGCCAAGTTCCTTTTGACAAGCCGTTGCAAAAGATTCATAAGAAGTTGAAGAATAAGCATAAAACGACGAAGATAAAGAATAGGAAGAAAAAGGAGAATGGATCAATCTCCTTAAAATGCCGCTTTTGACCTTTTTAATATGCTTCGACTTTGACTTTTCGATATGCTTACCATGCATTGACCCAGTGGCGTAGCCACGGCGGTGGTTTTGGACATAACCTCCACCCCCCCCTCAGAGATAAGAATTTTTTTTTTCGAAAAAAAAAATGTGTTTCTGGCTACGCCACTGCATTGACCAACACTGATAAATGAGTTAGACTGCAATCTCAAATGTTTCATTAGCGAAATAACAAACGAGGACTGCATGCAGTGCAACTCGGAAAGTTTAAATGTTTTCAAGATTTAATACGAAACGATGGAGCGGGTATTGCATGCGAAGGAATAATTAAGTACATACAAGCACGCGATACAGACCTCCCCTGACTAACATGGTGGGATACTCACGAAAGGATGATATTTCGTGTTATCTTTAAGATCATTGCCATGTCAACAGCGGCTCGTGGTGACACACGTTGATGGCGCAATTAACACTTCCGAAAGATGCTGCGAGCACTCTCAACGGTAGCCGGAACAGAAGTGAAACAAATTACGACCTCCTTATAATAAATCATTGCAACTATCACCAGGTAAAATATTTATTAGGAAACTTTTTAAATCAATAATTGGCAACTTCTTCAACAAATTATGTAGATTTCAATTAACAAAAGTGAAATTATATTCTATATTCTATTCGACGAAAAAAAATGTGGACATAGAAAAGATCATTGGAATAAAATCTAAGGGACCCCATACACGCTCCGACATGTTGTACAACTTTGACTCCGCCCCAAGGTTATTTGTTTCGCTCGGAGTGAAGTCGGACCGTCTATGGGCAAGTTGTACTATCAAACAGTCGTTCAACTTGTCCATAGACGGTACGACTTCACTCCGACTTAACCAAATTTCCTGGAGACGGAGTCAAAGTTGTACTACATGTCGGAGCGTGTATGGGCCCTCTATGTGGCATTACAACATAGAATACCACGGCAGTCGATTTATCTGACCATAATGGTGGGTTTGATTTTTTTAATGTCATAATAAAACGCGGTCATTAAGGCTCTGTCTCATTTCCCGAATCAAATTTAATTTTACTTAAAACTGACAGTTCGAAAATTTAAAATTCACCCGGCCATAAGAATGGCTGCGTGCTACCCAGCAATTCCAATAAGACATCGATCAAGAATGATTCGATATCTGTCAAAAGTAATCCTGCTCATCCAGCAGGGTTGTTCGATAATTATTGAACTGTCACTTTTAAGTTTAATTTGAGTTTAATTTGAGTTTAATTATCCAATTGAGACAGACCCTAAACGGTTTGTAGTTAAATTAGAGTGAATCGCGTTGGAATCAAATTTCAAAACTACAAAGCGCATTCAAGGGAGCATAGCTATGCATGCTCCGAAAGTAAATGACAAGCAACACTGCCCATGATTTCATAGTTGGCGTATCAACCATTTGAAATTTCAGCGAATTTCATTTATAACGCGATTACTTGGCTAATTCAACCGCTGCAGCATCGATACTTTGCTTGTTTGAAGCCTCATTTAAGTGCTTACGGGTTGAAATGTTTAAAATTTTCAATATTTGTCTCTAAATTATTCAAAATACATGCGAAGGTGCAATGGTTGTTACGTCAACTATGGAATCATGGGCAGAACAGCGAAAAGCTTTTTTTTATCTTTGCTCACTTGCAGGTGCAGTACACAAGAAAAAATGGTTTTCAGATATGCTTATCGCCTATAAATTTACATTTGTGCGAGGAAAAACGCGAAGTCCTCACCTCGGATTGCCATTGTAGCAGCCATTTTTGGACTCTGTCGTGATTGTCCTCAACCCGCCTTTGTGAAACCATTGAATGATGGTTTCACTTTCTAGATTATTTTAAATGGAATTTCGTTTCATTAATTCAATAATGTTATCGATCACTTAGTAATCTGTTTAGTAATAGCTCCGTTATTAGTGAAATTCCAACAACGAACCGTTAGGCAGAGTTGTAGATAAACCTTTGCACTAGAAGTCCACCATACAACACATGTTGAAATATGTAACCTCTGGAATGAGCTATTGAGAAAAACTAGATGATTGAACGCAGATTACTGAATTAATTTTGCCTCCGCCGCTACAATTTTCGACCAGCGCACTGCAGTATTTTTTTAACCGTGTCGCCCTAAAATTTTAGTTGCACCGATGAAATTTCAAACCGCATTATTATACATCGGGTATCAGAGTTATTGCTCTGACGACGCATTCTTTTCCAATGAATCGCCTTCTTTTAGTATGTTTACAGAGGCACACTAGGAGTTTACTTTCGGAAATCGGTATGGCAAAAGATATCTAAAGTTTAATATCTTGAAAATAAGCTCCTTTATCGAAAATAATATTTGGTAGACGTTGTAGCAGACACCTAATGGTACTAAATAGTTTTTCATGAATATTTTTTCATTCAAATATGACTGAATTTGATCACACAGAAGTAACAGAAATTTGTTTATAACATGTGTGGAAACGCGAACGCATTTAGTTTTGCATTCCGTGAGGATTGTCCTTAAAGAGTCTATGAGTAAAATTAATGCATACGTTGTAGGAAAAAATTCTAAATTTATTATTTGAAGAATTTTCAGGATATTTAAGAAAAAATTCGGAAGGTATTTTTGAGGGAATTAACTCCAAGTGAAACTTCTTAACATATTCCTAGAGAATTTCTCAGGGAAGTTTAAAAAATTCCCAGAGAAACTTCCCGAGATACATCGGAAGAAACTACTGGAGGACATCCCTGAGGAACTTCAGAAAAAATACCAAAGGAGCTTCCGGAAGAATTCCCGCAGATACTTTCGGAGAAATTGCTGGAAGGACTTTCTGAGAAATTTCTGGTGGACCTTCTGGAGGAATTTTTTAGGAACTGCCGGAGGAAATCCTGGAGGAACTTCCGGAGGAAATCCTGGAGGAACTCCCGAAAAAATTCCAGGGGAACTCTAGGAGAAATTCCCGGAAGAACTCCAGGAGGCATACTTGGTAGAACTTCCACCGGAACTCCTGGAGGAACTTCTTTAGGAATTCCTGGGGGAACTTCTGTAGGAATTCCTGGGGGAACTTCTGGAGGAATTTCTGGGGGATCTTCCGGAGGAATTCTTGGAAAAACTTCCGGAGGAATTCCTGGAGGAACTTCCGGAGGAACTTCCGGAGGAATTCCTGGAGAAACTTCCGGAGGAATTCCTGGAGAAACTTCCGGAGGAATTCCTGGAGGAACTTCCGGAGGAATTCCTGGAGGAACTCCCGGAGGAATTCCTGGAGGAACTCCCGGAGAAATTCCTGGAGGAACTCCCGGAGGAATTCCCGGAGGAACTCCCGGAGGAATTCCTGGAAGAGCTTCCGGAGGAATTCCTGGAAGAACTTCCGGAGGAATAACTGGAGGAACTTCCGGAGGAACATCCTGGAGGAACTTCTGGAGGAATTCCTGGAGGAACTTCCGGAGGAATTCCTGGAGGAACTTCCGGAGGAATTCCTGGAGGAACTTCCGGAGGAATTCCTGGAGGAACTTCCGGAGGAATTCCTGGAGGAACTTCCGGAGGAATTCCTGGAGGAACTTCCAAAGGAATTCCTGGAGGAACTTCCGGAGGAATTCCTGGAGGAACTTCTGAAGGAATTCCTGGAGGAACTTTCGGAAGAAATTCCTGGAGGAACTTTCGGAGGAATTCCTGGAGGAACTTTCGGAGGAATACCTGGAGGAACTTCCTGAGGAATTCCTGGAGGAACTTCCGCAGGAATTCCTGGAGGAATTTCCGCAAGTATTCCTGGAGGAACTTCCGCATGAATTCCTGGAAGAACTTCCGCAGGAATTCCTGGAGGAACTTCCGGAGGAATTCCTGGAGGAACTCCTGGAGGAACTTCCTGGAGGAACTTCCTGGAGGAACTTCCTGGAGGAACTTCTGGAGGAACTTCCTGGAGGAACTCCTGGAGGAACTTCCTGGAGGAACTCCTGGAGGAACTTCCTGGAGGAACTCCTGGAGGAACTTCCGGAGGAATTCCTGGAGGAACTTCCGGAGGAATTCCTGAGGAACTTCCGGAGGAATTCCTGGAGGAACTTCCGGAGGAATTCCTGGAGGAACTTCGGAGGAATTCCTGGAGGAACTTCCGGAGGAATTCCTGGAGGAACTTCCAGAGGAATTCCTGGAGGAACTTCCGAGGAATTCCTGGAGGAACTTCCGGAGGAATTCCTGGAGGAACTTCCGGAGAATTCCTGGAAGGAACTTCCGGAGGAATTCCTGGAGGAGGAACTTCCTGAGGAATTCCTGGAGGAACCTCCGGAAGAATTTCTAGAGGAAGTTCAGGAGGAATTCCTGGAGGAACTTCCGGAGGAATTTCTGGAGGAACTTCCGGAGGAATTTCTGGAGGAACTTCGGAGGAATTCCTGAGGAACTTCCGGAGGAATTCCTGGAGGAACTTCCGGAGGGATTCCTGAGGAATTCCTGGAGGAACTTCGGAGGAATTCCTGAGGAACTTCCGGAGGAATTCCTGGAGGAACTTCGGAGGAATTCCTGGAGGAACTTCCAGGAGGAATTCCTGGAGGAACTTCCGGAGGAATTCCTGGAGGAACTTCCGGAGGAATTCCTGGAGGAACTTCCGGAGGAATTCCTGGAGGAACTTCCGGAGGAATTCCTGGAGGAACTTCCGGAGGAATTCCTGGAGGAACTTCGGAGGAATTCCTGGAGGAACTTCCGAGGAATTCCTGAGGAACTTCCGGAGGAATTCCTGGAGGAACTTCCGGAGGAATTCCTGGAGGAACTTCCGGAGGAATTCCTGGAGGAACTTCCGGAGGAATTCCTGGAGGAACTTCTGGAGGAATTCCTGGAGGAACTTCCGGAGGAATTCCTGGAGGAACTTCCGGAGGAATTCCTGGAGGAACTTCCGGAGGAAAGGCTGGAGGAACTTCCGGAGGAATTCCTGGAGGAACTTCCGGAGGAATTCCTGGAGGAACTTCCGGAGGAATTCCTGGAGGAACTTCCGGAGGAATTCCTGGAGGAACTTCCGGAGGAATTCCTGGAGGAACTTCCGGAGGAATTCCTGGAGGAACTTCCGGAGGAATTCCTGGAGGAACTTCCGGAGGAATTCCTGGAGGAACTTCCGGAGGAATTCCTGGAGGAACTTCCGGAGGAATTCCTGGAGGAACTTCAGGAGGAATTCCTGGAGGAACTTCGGGAGGAATTCCTGGAGGAACTTCGGAGGAATTCCTGGAGGAACTTCCGGAGGAATTCCTGGAGGAACTTCCGGAGGGTCCTGGAATTCCTGAGGAACTTCCGGAGGAATTCCTGGAGGAACTTCCGGAGGAATTCCTGGAGGAACTTCGGAGGAATTCCTGGAGGAACTTCCGAAGGAATTCCTGGAGGAACTTCCGGAAGGAATTCCTGGAGGAACTTCCGGAGGGATTCCTGAGGAACTTCCGGAGGAATTCCTGGAGGAACTTCCGGAGGAATTCCTGGAGGAACTTCCGGAGGAATTCCTGGAGGAACTTCCGGAGGAATTCCTGGAGGAACTTCCGGAGGAATTCCTGGAGGAACTTCCGGAGGAATTCCTGGAGGAACGTCTGGAGGAATTCCTGGAGGAACTTCTGAAAAAAATCCTAGAGGCAATGCTGGACAGTTTCCTGTAGGAGCTTCCGGAGGAATTCCTGGAGCAACTTCCGTAGGCATTCCTGGAGGAACTTCCGGAGGAATTCCTGGTGAAACTTCCTTAGAATTTCCTGGATGAACTTGCGGAGGAATTCCTGGAGGAACTTCTGGAGGAATTCCTGGAGGAACTTCCGGAGGAATTCCTGGAGGAACTTCCGGAGGAATTCCTGGAGGAACTTCCGGAGGAATTCCTGGAGGAACTTCCGGAGGAATTCCTGGAGGAACTTCCGGAGGAATTCCTGGAGGAACTTCGGAGAGGAATTCCTGGAAGGAACTTCCGGAGGAATTCCTGAGGAACTTCCGGAGGAAATTCCTGGAAGAGGAACTTCCGGAGGAATTCCTGGAGGGAGGAACTTCCGGAGGAATTTCCTGGAGGAGCTTCCGGAGGAATTCCTGGAGGAACTTCCGGAGGGTGATTCTGGAGGAACTTCGGAGGAATTCCTGGAGGAACTTCCGGAGGAATTCCTGGAGGAACTTCCGGAGGAATTCCTGGAGGAACTTCCGGAGGAATTCCTGGAGGAACTTCCGGAGGAATTCCTGGAGGAACTTCTGGAGGAATTCCTGGAGGAACTTCCGGAGGAATTCCTGGAGGAACTTCCATGAGGAATTCTTGGAGGAACTTCGGAGGAATTCCTGGAGGAACTTCCGGAGGAATTCCTGGAGGGAACTTCCGGAGGAATTCCTGAAGGGAACTCCCGGAAGAATTCCTGGAGGGAACTTCCGGAGGAATTCTTGAAGGGAACTTCCGGAGGAATTCCTGGAGGAACTTCCGGAGGAATTCCTGAGGAACTTCCGGAGGAATTCCTGAGGAACTTCGGAGGAATTCCTGGAGGAACTTCCGGAGGAATTCCTGGATGAACTTGGAGGAATTCTGGAGGAACTTCCGGAGGAATTCCTGGGAGGAACTTCCGAGGAGGAATTCACTGGAGGAACTTCCGGAGGAATTCCTGGAGGAACTTCCGGAGGAATTCCTGGAGGAACTTCCGGAGGAATTCCTGGAGAAACTTCCGGAGGAATTCCTGGAGGAACTTCCGGAGGAATTCCTGGGAAAGCTTCCGGAGGAATTCCTGGGGGAGCTTCCGGAGGAATTCCTGGGGGAGCTTCCGGAGGAATTCCTGGGGGAGCTTCCGGAGGAATTCCTGGGGGAGCTTCCGGAGGAATTCCTGGGGAAGCTTCCGAAGGAGTTCATGAGGGAATTTGCTATGAAATTCATAGGGGAACTTTCGGAGGAATACTGGAGGATCTTCCGGAGGAATTCCTGGAGGAACTTCCGAAATTATCACAAGAATTTTCCGGAATTTACAGAAAAAATGTTCAGAATTTCCAGAGGAATCCTGCAGTTGTCTCTTAGGATTTGTTTTTCAAATTTATGTTAGATACCAGCACAAAAACAAAATGCTGTTGAAATTTACTTATCGAGTAAATTGCACATGTGAAACACATGAGTAATTGCACATGTGAAACGCCAAAAAAACGTTAGTGTAAACGATATGATCGCCTAAACGTTTGCAATTTAATTGCATTGTATTACCATTTGTGCAATTTAGTGACATACCGTTTGGACTCATATTTTGAACAGTCGCATTTAAACGATCATTTGAACCTTACTCGCGTAGTTTTCTCCATAGCATCTTAAATTACTTTGCAATCTTAGTCCTCCGTACGAAAAACTGATGAAATTCTCAGTTGTTGGGGTGTTAAAACGCTAGTGTTCGGAATATGAGTCATATTCGGAATTCAAATCAAAACGGTTATACTTCAGAAATTACATTCATTTAGGGTGCACTTGTAGGAAAAGATCCATGTAAGCTCAGAATAACGTAATTTCCTGCGTCTTTCTTTATCACGCGCTAATTTTTTTATATATTTGACGTAGGATTACGTCCTTCGTCTGAGACCGTCACGAAGTCTTCCAACCGATTTTAAAGATTTTGGTATTAATCGATCGATGAACTCTTTATAATTTTGCTCAACTATCAAAAAGATGCATTCAAGGTGCTAAACTATTAAAAAATTGAATTGCACCAGGCACTATTAAAAATCGGTAGACCAACCAATCGCGTACGTGCATCGCAAGCACAGACATCAAAATCGTGCAACTTACAGGCTGGACTCGAATCCTCAGCTCATTTTTTTCTGTGTGGAGCATTTCACTGTTTTTCTGAGATTTGTATACATAGTAATCAAATATTCCTCTTAACTCATATAAGCGCACGAGTAATTCAAACAATTTAAAACAGGTATTTCTTGGGAAATGTTTAATAGATACTTTTGAAACGCGACGATCTTTGATACTGCTGCCAATTTTATAACATAGCATTTACACCACCGTCGATTCAAGATAGCTCGGCACACATGTCTGGAGGCGCGTGATACAGTAGCTATAGGGATGCGAAATCGTTAGATATCCCACACAGATGTGGAAATTACTATTTTCCATACTTACTCGTCTGTTATGTCAATACTTTTTTCTCCGTGTCGTACATAATTTTTATACTTCCTCTCTTCCCCAGAAGAGAAGACACAGTCGTTCATTCCTTAACTCAGTTACTTCCCGTACGAAATGGCCAAAAATAGTTTGCCATTTTCCAGCCGCCCACATATTATCTAATACACACGCGCTACACGATACAGTGAAGGAATTTGTTAATGGATGGTGAAAACGGTTTTTCATTATCAAGGCTGTTGAGGCGTAAATCAATCAATCTAAAAAGTATATAAACTCCAGCGTTAATGAAAACGTAGGCGAAACCGACACTGTCTATTTTAATCCACAAAGACTTCGAGAAGCATATAAACTGCTTAAACGGGTCGAAACCACATGTATGTGACCGGGTTCTACAGAAGATATACAAAACATTATGCTAAAAGAATGTAATACTGCACCTCCAGACCGACGACGTTTGAAGAGGGTTGCTTGCTGCAATAAGCCTGTTTTCTTTCCTTCCATGCGGTCAACCACGGCGAATGTTGTGCTGGACAGCAGACAAATAATGAGCTCAATCTCTCAGATAAATAAGGAAGCCATAAAATGCTACGATTGATCGTTAAAGATAACAATGTGTGGAGGCCATAAGCAATCCAATTGAAGTCATTGCGCTTTTTCTTTGTCACAGCCATGCATCTACCCTACTTTCAATGATAGGTTTATTTAGTGCTTTCTATATTCCACCCTGCGGTATATAATTAGGTTGCACTAAGTGCTGAAATGATTTCTCCAGTGCGATTCTGTGACTCTGTTCTGAAAAAACATTTCAAAGCCATTTTCGCACTTCCAAAGCATTAGCCAAATGCAATAACATAGCATTTCCAATTTAGATTATTATAACGGGCCAATTCTACGCACATATAATTCCACACGGCGTTGCCAGTCAGTCGGTCAGATGATTTTGCTCTCGACGGTCCATTACCGGGGGTCGTTGGAAGTGTCCATGAAAAATTAGAACATCATAATGTTTTCGCTAAATAATGGATTTCTTTTTTTAAAAACGGATTGAAAATTTCAATGAGACAATAACGAAGAGCAAAGTAGTTATTATAAATATTTTCCACTTTTCCTGAGTGTTGTTCAAATGTTTCAATAATAGTTTGCGCTGATTTATGGTGTCTACATATTTAGGCCCTACATTCATTACTGGTTCCGCATTCAAGGCAACCGTTTACAAACTGTTCGGAATGATAATGTAGGGTAACCGGCGGTAATGTTGGCCCTGGATGTAACATTGGCTCATCACGCAAGTTAATCAATATTTCAGCGATAATACGTCGATTTGTAGGGAGATATTAACCACTGCTTCTTTAGAAAAGTGTATCAAACATATATCTGCTTCATAACTCTAGATTTATACACTTCTTGAACTATTAAAAGCAATTATCTTGCATGAAAAATCACTTTGACTCCAGTTTTTTAGTTAAGCCATGTTTCGTTGACTTATGCAGGCTGGCTGTGAAGGGTTTTTCATTGCCCACAAATCAAAGAGTTTTCTGAATGAACATCACTTGCTTGCAGTACATCAGATGAATGGACAACAAACCACACTATGTCAGCTATCATTTTATTCCACGAATTTTCCATTAGTATAGCGATATAAATTAACCAAAACTTTTTGGACAATACTGGGGGCACCTCGTAGCCAAATTGGCATGCGCTTTCGATTTGTAGCACTACGTTAGTATAGGTGAAACTCTAAAATCAAAACATTCTCACCAATAACCGTAGTGGAGAAAATAACCGAAAGCTGCAGATAGAATATCCGATGCTTGATTAGGTTGCTAAATTTTGTTAAAACAGGTTTATCCACTTAGGCGTCGAATCACGATATAATCGCTTTCATTCGCAGAACATACCAAAATAATTGCCTACCTTATGGCTCCAAACACGATTCAAGCAAAAGCATTCAAGCATCAACCTTTCGTGGTTCGATACACCATTTTCTTCATAATTTCGCAAATAAATGATTCAATTAGTGTAAGAATATTTAGTTTTATCTCTTCACGAATCCTACAAACATTTTCTCATTTAATAATGGAAAGATCAATGGATCGTATGTTTCATTAGATAAACTTTCAACGGCATTTCATTTGAATAGTTTCAAGCCAAATTACTTGACAAATACCTTCATCATAATTAAGATTTATTATTGCTTGCAAAAGTATTTTGATCTGTAAATGATACCGAAAATTTCGGCGAAAAGTATTCTTCAACTCGGAAGTTGAAACACGTAGAGTTTTGAGAGGATTCTCAACAGCTGATCGATATAGAGAGGAGTGAATCAAACGCACGTACCAATCATAAAACTTCAATGCATGCAGAGTTAAAAACAAGCATCCAATAATTTTATTTATGAATAATTGTAATAATATCAGGTAGTTGCGTTATAACTTTTTATGCACAGACAAGCAAGGTTGCCTAGAATAAGTTTTACAATTGGCTTACTTTAGTAGTGCGTTATGCATCATCCCACCTAAAGCGTTGTTTACGTTTTGGAAAAAGTTTCTTGAGAGTATCGCAAGAGCGAGAGCAACACAACCCATGGTTTCAACTAGTAAATCTCAAAATTATGGCAGCCAATAATTAACGTATGCAATTTGTTTGAAGGTACAACATGAGGGCTAGAACATGTAGCCTTTTGCAAGTGCAGCTTTAATATAGTCTTCATTTTTAAACTTACACTTGCAAATATATGGTAAATATTTGGGAAATGAATGATTCATATAATAGTGTTTTCGTTAGCATGTCCTTGTAAGCGTGCTATTGGGGAATCTGAAATACACTCACAGTCAGTGTGGTAGTATTTACATGCAACCAATTAGAATTCACGCTCAATAAGATGATTTGATTTTCTATTTGTTTGCATGCTGCCTTTGTTTAACGAAGCAAAATGACTGGTACTATAAACAGCAACCCATCTTTATCTCGTATGTTCGAAATCAACACTCACTCGTCCCAAGTGGGCTGAAAATTATCCACCTGATAGGGACAGGATGCGACCTTTGTCCATTTCTCTCGAGACTTTCGCTGGTTTTAAATGGATATTGCGGACATCGTCGTTTTTTGCTATTTGGCGTCAAAACCAAATGTAAGCAAGCTGGCTGGTGGAATAATTCTGGTTGGAAATGCAATATGAAGATTTATAACGATAAATGTGCACAACCACAGCATAATGGGCCAATGTTTGAGCCGTACCCCTATCTTAAAATATTGGCTGTCAGATTGATCTTTAAAATAATTTGAACATTTTTCGAGGCGTCCGTCGCATATTTATAAACGATCAGCGGCGAATCGCCCTGCTCGCACTTGATAAACGAAGTACAGAATATATTTGTCAATTAGCGAAAATTTATGATAATTTATTCATTATTAATTTCCAAACTGTTGACCACGATTTGCGTCGGATGTCTGCTGGTCTGCTAAGGTGACGGGCCAAGATGCCAATAAAGCAGCAGCGGAATACAGGAACATTTTTGCCCTCACAAATCACTTTCCGATCAGCGTCGGTCGTTTATCACAAAGATTACTCACTGACTTTTTTCTCTGCTCGTGAATAAAAATAAACCGGCACATCTATGGTGGGCTGCTACTGTTGCAGCGCTGTTTCGCTTAAATCAAGCAAGGCAATTAGTTCGATAATGACGTTGGTGGGAATTAAGAGCATTTCGAGCAGCCCGGACTGATGGTCCCATAATAAACAATCTGAAGTCCCAGTGAGAGTGCAATTAATTTGTGATTGTTTTGTGCATCCTGACAACGCGTCGTTGGAGCAGAATTGCAACTTGTGGTGCCCAGTCTTCGATTGATTGCATCTCTTTGATCAACGTATGATTTTTAAAGGTACTTGAGACGTGTGTACACTTCGATTGTAAATGGTATTTAAGTCTTGGCGGCATGCCATTAGTGTCTTCCGAGTCCTGGAGCACAGTTGAGGATAAATATAAGTATGGAAATACTTTGAGAATGAAATATCAATATGTACTAACTTTTGCACTAACTTGATGCTTAGGCTACAGCTCCTTCTTGATTAGCTACGCCAAGAGAGTATCCTTATCCACTGGAATCGATTCAACCAATCACTTGCACTCGGTTTCAGGAATTCTTTAACGGCAAAAGCCATCGCATACCACGAAACCTATTCCACTATAGGATTTCAGGCGATCATTGATTAATGATGTTGAAAAATGTCGTGTCTCCCAAATCATTTTTGAATATTTTCTTTAGATTACCAATACTCTGGTTAAGAAAATTCTAAAATTGGAAATCTCTACGTGCTATAGTTCCAGAGATACGAGGTGTCAAAGTCAAAAATGGGTGAAAAATTAGACAAATTTCCGGAAACAAAGGTAAGTGTCTTGAGCTGTAGTACCTACCGCTAGTTACTAGGTATCCAAGTGATTCTCGTATTCGGTTTTCTCAAATTTCAATCCAATGCTGCAACACAAGGATAATGTTATGTCGTTTTCGGTTATTGCTGGTCGAACCTAGTTCTGCCCGATCCGCTCTAACAGCTGTCAAAACGTTCGGTTATTCGTTCAGGTTGGATCGCGATCCGCACAGATCCGACCCAAAACGAACGAGGTTCGCTCTGCCGATTTAAGGCTCCCCAGACCTAAGCGATTTCATCGCCGCGACGGCGACAACTAGTCGCCGCGATTCTATCGTTGGGTCGCTGCAGGCAATGTTCTTTATGCTTCCACATCAACGACGACAGAATCGCTGTCGCCAAGCGATAGAATCGCGGTCGCGTCGCGTGTGTTTGGGAACCTTCAATTTTGTTGCATTGTCTGTTGCGAACTTCTAATAATATGGATTCATTTTTGAATTGAATGTTGTCTTCAAGTTTCTCTGATGGTGAAATGGATTCAGATACCGACATATTTTTGTGATTACTTCAGACGGTAGCTCGTTATAAACAAAATGATGGTTAAAAATTTTGATGATTTTATTCACTATTACGTTGTGTATTCGATTATATGATTTAGGTATAATTCTCGCAATGGGAAAATAGGTACCGGTATCGGATTATTATTTATACCAAAATGTTCATACCATTATTTTATTCGTTATTGCAGCTCTGAATAATGTGTTTTAAGGATTTGAAGAATATAAACATAATGTATTAACCCTTTATAGCAGTGATAATATATTGCCATCAACAAATGATACGTTTTTCTGATAATTTTACAATAGTTTATTAATTATTCACCTTGCAGAGGGTATATTTGCTACCTAGTAACACTCAGATGATACTTGTGATAAATAAATTCAAATGTAAATTTAGGAACAGTTTTATACGAGGTGAGCATAATTTTAGACTGGAAGAAGGATTTTAGTTGTAATTCGTTAAAAACCGACAAAACATATTTTACCCTGTTGATATTTATTATATTGAATCTCCTGTTATGTAGTGAAAAATTGTAGAGAAAAATTATTTGCCTTTCTTGTATATTTGGTTTTTCAGTTTTGGCGAAATCGCGGTTTATCCTAAAGGATCCCTCTTGGGAGGAAATACAAAATGTTAGTCAACTCTGTACTTGATTCTATGTTTTAAAATAAAAGCCCCAAATCTCAATAAATTGTCTATTGATTTTTACAAAGTTTTCCATATTTTCTGTTCTTTACATTTGAATGGCATAATTGATAATTCAAATGTAACAATCACTGTTATCCAGAACGCCACTTAGAACCAGTATAACAGTTTATCGGGAAACACGGATTGCATAATTACCGGAAATGTTCCAGAGCGCTAAAATTCCTTCACAGCAATCTACATTGCCGTCGCCATTCACCACAAGCTCCTAATCACATACATTTATTGATGGATTAACTGCATTGTTAAAATAAACAATTAACAGAAGAAAATCTGACTTCCCCATTCAATTTATATAAAACAAAAATAACACCTAATAACAAAATTCAAAAGATAAAATCTGTATAAATCTGATAAAATATTTATATTTCTGCCTATCAGCTGGCAGAAATGAAAACAAAACAGATGATAGGCTTGAGATCTCACTAACACCATCATACTGACTCGATCCCGATTCGTTTTCGTTCGGTTATTCAGAGTCGGGATCGGACCTGACCAGGTCTAAAACCGAAAACGACATTAGAAATGCTTTAAAATATATTTGAACGACTTTTCTAATAAACGAAGAAATGAAGTGTCGTTTGCAAGAGAAACTATACAAATTGGAATGTAGACTCATTTGCAAATTGATGGAAGCATCTCGATGTAAGCAAAGGTTCCAGTATGTCAAACAAGAATGGTTGCAAACCAAGTTTGATATCGAAATGTTCATCGAAGAAGGAAGAATGTTCTACATCGTAAAAATGTTCTACATCGTATTTAAAGCGCGGACGATCTTGCTAGCCTTTTATAGAATAGAGTAATAGAAGTAGGGGGGCTGGGGGTAATATGGACACCCTAAGGAATCGTGCCATTTTCACATGTAAAACGTTGTAGTATTGGGGACCTATGCCACTTACGTAAATTACGTAAAGAAGCACTACGATGGTTGGAAGTCAATTGAGTGGAAAACAATCAGATTTTGTGATTTTTTCGACCATGAAAATAAGGATAAAAAATATTCCGGTTTCCGGTTTGCGGGTGAAATGGACATAGTGTGATGGGTAGGACAGAAATTAACCTAAAAAATGAATTGTATGTTGGATAAAATTGATATATATTGGTAATTGAAGCTCAACCTCGTACACAATCTTTAGTAGACTAATTTGAGATCCTTGATATCGTGCGGATTAGTTTTGTCGATTTCTGTTTAAAAAGCTTA
This sequence comes from Armigeres subalbatus, assembly GCF_024139115.2. NCBI lineage: Eukaryota > Metazoa > Arthropoda > Insecta > Diptera > Culicidae > Armigeres > Armigeres subalbatus. Next base: position 181,379,386 of record NC_085139.1, on the reverse strand, counting down.
AATACTGCACATCAAAAATTACATCACCATGGCTGTGCAGAATTCCCACAGAACTATGGTCCAGGATACAGATTTACGCGGAAAGATGCATTTTACGCCAAAACTATATTTTTTTGAAAAATCTGTTGTTCTACAAAATTGTTCGAAATAGTTAGCCATCATTATGGTGATATCAAAAAATAGTGGTCATCATATAAAAAATTAAAATTTTTTTTATTTCTCGAATATTGACATAGTAAATGTTCTACAAAGTTGTAGCGCAGCTGATTCCAATAAACTTACTATAAAACATTTCTGTAGCTCTTAGGTTGGCTGATTTGAAACAATTTTACCTAATTGGATTAGGGTGTACCTAAAAAACAGTATTTTTGATCTACTTTTTTTGTTTATATTTCAGGTGACTTTTAGAGCTCAAAAATTGCAACTTTTGATAGGTAAATATGCGCAATATCTTCTTCCGATCAAAAGTTTTAATCGCTTTTCTGTCAACATTTTTTTTTTTCAAAAGTTGATATCTCCGGTTAGGGCAGACCGAAAAGATATGTTCACACGGCATTTGAAAGAGCAATTCATATTCTTTATTATGTCAAAAACTTGGGGATATGTTATTTTATTCATCTCAAGTTTGATATAACTCGACAACGGAAGAAGATACAGTCGATGTTATTATAGCAAAACACGCGTTTTGAAAAGTCCTGAAAGTCTTCAGAAGGTGACATTCGTGAAAAATGTAAAGAGCATATCATAAATATTGTTTTTTTGAGGGACACCCTAATCCTGGTAAGTAAAATTGCTCTAAACAAGTGAGCTTAAGAGCTACATAAAAAGTTTATATAGCAAAGTTGATTGGAAAAGTTGCGTTACAATTTTATGAACATTTTTCAATATTCCGCAAAAAGAAAAAAGAAAATTTTCATTTTCCAGCCGATATATCCAGAAAAACTTTTTTTTAGTATACTTCAGGCCAAAAATGCATCTTTTCTCGTTAATCTTGCAATACGGTGATAATGATAAAACTTGAAAGTATTAAAACTGTAGTTTTTTTATTTTCCATTTTTGACGAATGTCACCTTCTGAAGACTTTTGGGGCGTTTCAAAACGCGTGTTTCGCTATAAGAATATCGTCTGTATCTACAAGAAATGAAAATCGAGAAAATCTTGAGAGAGAAGCGGATCGAAATGGATATAATCTTATAGGAGAAGCAGTTGAAGATCAATAATGAGCTAAGGGAGAAGGAATTGCAGCTGGAAAATGAAAGGCACTCCATGAAGAGCAGTTCCATGCTGATCGTATGCAGCAGATGCGAGAATCGTATCAAAATGCGATCGAAAACATAAAGACGTGAAATCGAAGACAGTCGTCGTGCAATCAAAGCTTGAGAAAGCGGAAGTTACGTTTTCCGGCTGCAGAAGAAGGATGTTCGTATAAATTACAGAAGGCGTTAAGTACGCTGTTGCGCAATCCAGGCGTGTCGCTACGAGGACTTTCGGAAAAGCAGCGGAAACAACTCCAGGTATCGGAACTTTCACCAGGCGAAGATCACAATTCCGTTGACGACAGCGTCGACGAAGAATCTGACGAAAATGTCAACAATTCGGAGCCGTCATCGGGAGAAGAGCCAAGCGAAGAATCGGAGAATGAATCGAAGAATCGAGTTTCCAAACGCAAACTCGACGAGGAAGAAGGCAATGTCACACGGGCTGGGGCGTCGCATGGCAGGTCCAACGAAAGCTCAATTGGCCGCACGCAATGGAATTTTCAGGAAGGCAAGCCCGAAGAGTGGCCTATTTTCATCGGGAGCTACTAAGCCTCTAACGAAGCATGCGGTTTCAACGATGTAGAGAACTTAGTTCGCCTTGGATAGTGTTCGTGGACAATTGTTGTTGCCAAACTCCGTACCGAAGGTGTTCAACAAACTCCGCAGCTCTACGGTCGTCCGGAACAACTTTGTATTTCCATCTGGGAAAAGTGAACAATTGGACCCCGTAGGCAGATAGATTGAAACGTTCATACCTTTCGGAAATGTGGTGGAACAATTATGACCATTTGGAGCAGCTGGGTTGAAAGAGCATTTGATCAATCCGCCCTCATCCATGATTTGGTGGACAAGTTGCCGGCAGGTAATAAGCGAGAATAGGTTCCATACGAAAGAAAAAGGAGCCGTTTACTCCCATAGTACGACCATGAATCCGTCGTATGATGCCGCCATAGCCGAGAAGAAGCTAAAACCATGCATAGCCTGTAGAAGAACGGATCACCGACTCCGCTTCTGTCAGGACTTCAAAGCGATGAGTTTTGCTGCACGTGTCACTACTTCATCCGAGTGGACACCATGTTGTCATGAACACACACATCCGTGCGTCTAGCGCTATTCAGTTTCGCATGATTCCGGTGACATTGCATCACGTTGGCCTAAATAATCTTCACACTATTGCGCCAATCGAAGCTAAAATACGGAGAGTCGGAGAGCCGATAGCCGTACGATCAAAACTCAGCTGGTCGGTGTATGGTCCTTCTTTAGGGCGAACAGATAGCACAATATCCGTCAACCATCATTACGAATCAGTAATGACGACCTCTAATTTGGTGAAGAAGCATTACTCTTTGGAGAACTCAGCAGTCGACATATCGCAAGAAACAAAAGATGAGAAAAGAGCGCGTGAAATTCTGGAACGAACAACCGCTTCGAAACGGGGTTGCTGTGGAAATCGAAAAATCGTATGTTTCCAGACAGTCTTCCGATGGCAGGTCGGAGACTCAAACAGTTGGAACAACGTCTCGAAAGTCTCCTGAAATATAGACAAGATCAGGAAACAGGTCGAAGACTATCAGGCTAAAAGGTATGCCCACCTAGCAACATCGAAGGAGTTAGCGGAAACCGATTCGCAGAAGCGGTGGTACTTTCCACTGAATTACGTACAAAACCCGAAAAACCCAAAGTTTGGGACGCTGCAGCAACAGTCAGCGGTGTTTCTCTCAACAGCCAATTATTAAAGGGACCCGACATGCCCGACGAGGGAGGCAGGACTACATCCCCGACCCGCTAAACCGTTTCCATTGCCGCCAAGCCCATAGTCCCTTCGGTACAACCAGAAAGTAATGCTTCAAAGGGGCCAGTGCACAACGCACCTCGAGGTTAGCTGCGTGTCCGCAGCACCAAACATCGTAACTCGCTTTTAGAAGAACACCATGGTATCGTGCCAGCGCGTTGCCGGCTTTCCAGGTGGCCTTACGCCCTATGTCCTCGGAAGGTGGGTAGTGTCGACTTCGCGCCTGCTTCCCTCTGCACGACTGGTATCAAGAATGATGATGCCGCGTGCACCCCAAATTGACCTTTCTGCATAGGCCTATTCGCCAGCACAAGAGGGACTTGCTGACGCGGTGCCTACGCCTGCCCCAGCCTTGACGAGGACCCCTTTCCGTCCTCGGCTCGGAACCCTGCCTGGTTGGCCGACGCCGCGAAAGCGACGATACCATGTTGTTCTTCGCGCGCCACTTGTCGATAAAAGGATCGAGTTCGACCACAGAGCATGACCACCGGTAGACCTGCCGGACTCCGATCCCTTGACCTCCTCTTTGCGCCTGAACTAGCCATCCTTGAGTCCACGCGCCACCTTCTGTGTAGCCTCGAGACGATTTGAGCGATAGCCGAAAACGGCGTTCCAGCCAACTTCATCTTTACATTCTCCGAACTAGGTTGTCCGGGTATTGTCCAGACCACATGTGCAAGCATGTGGTCACGCATTGCGCGAAAACGTGAGCACACGAACAACGTGTTCCGCCGTTTCTCAAACCTGCGCACACCAAACAATGCTACCTGCGTCCCTGCCGGACCTTTCCGTAGCCGAACGGCTGCGCTGGGCTCTCCACTTCACACCGTCGCCGCAGTGCCGTAGACGCTCTTCGACTTCGGTGATCTCGTCCAGGTCTTAACCCTGACCGTCTCGCCTGTACTTCCTCCGCCAACTTCTTGTAGGCGGCGTTGCGAGACGCGCTTTAGCTCGAGGAACATCTCGCCCATCCGGGTACGTCTTATTCGACGTACGTCGGCGCCGAGTTCACTGAGCTTGACGTCACCCTAATCGTTTCAAAACGTCCGAGTACTTAGCCTGTCCGTGTGATGACTAGGGCATCGCCCCTGGAGCGATTGGCGCCCTACCCTGACTTCTTGTACCCTCATTCGCCTGGGCCTTCTTTTCGGCCCTGCCTCTTCGGTTTCTCTTATTCTTGACCAGGGTCCCGGAGGCGTCATCCCCTCTTTCCCTGGTCTGGTGCGGCTGAGAACTTTCAGCCTGCCGTAACCCCTTACAACGTCTTTCCTGAGTGGTAGCCCTCCGCGTTTTGGAGCGGCCCCAGGGACTGTCTCCCCGTTTTTGTGTCTGCTCCGTTGGAGCAGTCACCCCGACGTACCCGCAAATACTTGAGCTCAGTCTGGTAGACTTTGGCAACCGTCTCGCTGACGCCTTCGGTCGATTCGACCTTGCCGAGTCCGCGATCCTTGGCCTCAGTCTAGGTAGACCTTTGACTCCACCGATTTCACGGGTTACACTTGGCCGTCCGACCGCCTCTCCAGCTTGGCGTCCACATCGACTTTCGAAGTTTCTGCAGCTCCTCTGGAGGCCGAAAGCCCATCGCGTTTGCGGTTCATCGCTCACAGCCATGGGCCGTCAATAACCTCTACCGGCGTTTTTTAGCCGAGAGGAAGGTTAATGACCATGCTGGCGCTGCGCACTGAGCTGCCGATTGCCTCTGGCACCCTAGGCGGAGACCTGAACAACCCACCTCTTGCGAAGGGGTTGTCGCTCACACTACTACCACTAGTTGAAGAATTGCCTTGCTTTTCCATTTGGTCCCACGAGTTGCTCGGAAAGAGGTCCACCACGCGAGATCCCAGCATGACGCGGTAAGGGACAATTACTGTGAAACTGCATTCAACGTGAATCTTTCTAATTTTTCGCTTTTGAAAATTTGCCCAATCGGCCCATGCATTCCGGAGTTATTAAAAAAACAACGTATTTTCCCCATTTTTCCAAGGGGGGCCAGAAAGGCACCATCACCGCTAGGTGGATTATTCTGGGTTTATATTTTGCAAAAGGTATGGTTTGAAGAACACGTTCAGAATCTACGCTCCGGAGCGTCCTTTTCAATCCTAGCAGTTTTAACGGCAATGGACAAATTGTCTCGAAGCAGCATCAATGATTTTTGTGTAGCCGTGCTTCATACAGAAAAAACCTACTCATATTATTTCCCTCTTCATATCATTTAACTGTGGAAGCGTGGCATAGATAACGCTTTATTGATTATTCCCAGTCAGCTGTTCTATTGAACTGCTGCGTAATTTCACTTAGTTTGGTTATTCACGAAGTCGCAACCATATAGATATAGCGTGGTATAGCTTTAGCACTAGCACAAATCGTGAATAGAGATAAGAATATCTGCTGCCACTGCTCATGTCTGTCGTTTGTATGTTTAACTTGCGTACTTTCGCAATAATGTATTAATCAGTTTGAAAATTAACAATATCCATAGTTTTGTGTTACATAAACGTTCTGAAAAAAGTGTCCTAAAAAATACAAATCAAATTGCATCCAATTGCATTAAGCTTGTTTTCGCATATTTGCCCAACTCTATCACCTATCATTCTCATGGAATCACACCGATGCGTTAGATTATTTTGAATATGTTCAATTTTTCCGCAGATATCAGTGATTTAATTACCAAAAAAAAAAACATAGAATATATCATGGAAAGCATTCCAGTACATTATAGTGAAAAGTGTTAATCCGCCGGAAGCACCGTCCAATCCGTGTGATTCGCCATGTCTTCCATCGTGAGGGCACTTCGTGGCCTCTGCTGTCGCAATCGCCCGTGGGTGCGGCGGTGTTGTGATGGCGGATCCAATGGCCAGGGCGGACCCCAGGTGCATCCAACAGGGCAACGCATTGCAAGAAAAAGGAATGCCTCCTTCGCCGACATTTCAACAGTTGATGGCCGCCCGCCGTCTGCTCTGTCGGCGGTACTATCCGGAGGGTGGCTGGGGCTGGATCGTGGTAGTGGTTGGCGTTATGGTGCACACGATGACCCACGGATACAGCTGACTACGGCTGCTGCTGGGGTACACCATGCTGTACTTCGGGAAGAGTTTCACGATACAGGTAAGTGGATTGGCTAGCTGGTTTTGATGTGTCTTAATTAAACATTAAGGGATTCATTTTTTCGTTTTTTTATTCTCTTTATTCGAATTACAGTTAGGTTCGAAAACAATTATAGAATCAATACAAAGCTAATTTAAGCACAAGACGATGATTTTGAACTTTTTCCATGTCCTACGTAAACCATGCTATAAAGTATAGACATCTCTTTAAAGATCAATATTAAATAAAATGATTGAAAACCAAATTCACCTCGTGGTTTTAAAAAATATCTTCCTTTACTTCCACTAGTTTGTTTTTTCGTGTCTACACAAATATATTTTGTCCACTACTTGTGACATCTTCAGTGTGTTGATTATCCCTAAGACGCTCGAAAATAATTATTAACAAATTCACCTATTTTGTAATTTCCGCATAATTACCATATTATGAGTTACAAATTCTCATCAATGGCCCAAACACTTCAACAGACTAGAAATAGATGTAAACTAAACTGAACTGAAAAACGTCCTACCTTTGTGGTTTGTTCTTTGTAGCGGTGATGCAAAAAAACTCCACCATTCAATCACCTTCTAACTGAACAATTTTATTTATATTGAACAGAAATTAACTAAAAAATGCATAACCACTTTACTTTATAAGTCTCAAAACAAGTAAAAATATCATGGAAGATATACTTCTCATTCGCACTTAGGGTTACCCATTTACAAATGTTTACCATTAATCACGACACTTTGAATGGAAGGAACGGACGAAAAAAACTTCGACATTTTCCTTACGCAGATTAATGGCAACTCATTCCGTCAATCAGAAAAAAATAGGGCACCGGAAAGGACCCATAAAATTATTCCGATTAGGATCGATAAGAAAATAACCAAAATACGACACCTACACACAAGAGGAAAGCAATCATACAAGATGAGCCTAAAAATTTCTGCTGATATCACTTCATCAATCATTCCGTCGTCCGAGTGAAGGTCCTTTCGCTTGCCTTTCGAAGCTGACATTGTGCAATTAACCATCATACTATTTCAGATACTTTCGGAGGGATAATTCCACAAAGGTTCGGAGTCTCTCGTCACATTAAGAAAGAAAAATTTAACATCGTATTAACTGGCATTGAGAAAAAATTCAATATCCAAAACAACTGCCTCTCGGAGACTCTGAATGAAATGGAGCAGAAGATTTCAATTTGATTGATACTTCGAAAAATGCTGCGTAAAATAAATTTGAAAAGTCCTCTCAACCGAAATGAACGGATTAAAATATCCAATTCATTAAGCATGTCAACCCACTCCACCCACACAGTTCAGGCAGCATCGCGAATCGCAAGAGTAATGCTGAAGTACAACAAGAATGCTAAACTGCCTGGTCCGGTGTAATCCGTTCGACAGTTCACATGTTGGTTGGTCCGATGAGAGTACACGAAACAACAACACCAGAAAATGCAAACAGCAACAACCGCAATCTTGTACTGGAGTTAAAATAACACGTCATAAGTACACCGGTCGGTTTGAGTTATTCGAGGTGGAAATTATGACCATCATGGATCGCTGAAAATGTATTCGAGAATTGATTTTAAATGCTTATGAAAGTTGTTTACATCTCGCATCACAAACGAAAATTTTGATACCGTTGCAAAGCAGTTTTGGTAAGAATCAGTTAGAGTTCTTGGAAATTATGGTTGCACTTTGAAGTCCTTGACAAGGACTTCTAAAAGTTTATGAAAGATCAAAGAATATTCAATAATTTAATGAAACTCCATGGTTTATATTTTTTTGAATGTCTGGAAGAGCTTCTTCAGATATTGATCAAAACCATGAGCAAGAAAAGAAGAACTGACGAAAACACTAAACAGCAGATTTGTATCGGAAGAATTCTTCCTATATCCGAAATCGTTCGTGTAATGTGTATTACTGAATGTATTTTATAGTGCCAAGAATACTGAATTATTTGGAGCACGATTGATATTGCAAACAAATTCAATGTCTGTTCACTTCATAAGAGCACTCAGGTGTTTATAAATGTTAACATCAATAGACAGAATTTCTTAAAATTCACAAGCAAGTTTTTATTCTCAAGAACGGCACATTTTGCTACCCGAAGTACCCAGCCATAAAATGAAGACACGTTTCGACACTGATGTCACACGATTTCAGTTTTCCACACTCGCCCCGAAAGCACTAAATGCGGGTGATAATTGCTCGGATTCGTTTGTCGGGCGACGACGTAGCGCGCGATCTGGAATTCACTTTTCACGTACAATTACATAGCAGCAAATCGATGTCTCCCTCCCGTCGCCATTCGTTCTGACTTCATGTGGTTACCCCGGGTTCCATGGAGTCACTTGTTCTATCTCATTTTACAAGGGCCACTCTTTCCAGGGCAACTCAACCGGAGAATGTTGTTCATATGGTTGGAAGTCTGTTTGTCGGATTCCTTGCTGCGTTATCCAACAATCATCGGTCTATGTTTCAGACGTGGAAGCCATGCCAAATGAAAATAATCGCAAAATTACTTTATTTAATACGTCTGACTGGCATTGATAGCCATGTTGATAGTACGATAGTTTCATTTATTGATTTTAATCGCACTTGATATGTTAAGGAGTGGACTTCCACTGAACGTTACGCCAGTATTAAATTTGATGAAATAAATATTATTGAATGAAAATTCAAATAGGATCATTTGGGTATGTATCTACTGCTATATGGGATATTGCTGATATCAAATGAATAATATCCAAATCAATTTTGTTTTTGTAGGCCAGTGAAATTGAACTATTCGGTCGAACGCTACAAAATAAAGTCTGAAAAGGGCATGGCAGGTATTTCCGTCAATGATCGTAGGGACTAGAACCAACGAAAGCAACGTCCATTTGCTAGAGCTCCTACAGAAGAACGTTTCTCCTGAGCTTAGTACGAATGAGTTTGGCAAAAGTTCCTGTTTATTGGTTTCGAGACTGATGACGAAAATTAAAACGCAGGCAAAAATTCCTACCTTAACCATAACAGTAATCAATAGAATGAAACAAATAAAATCAGTATGTGTATGAAGGAAGTTTAAACATTAAAAGAACATCATGGAGAAAATGCGAAAAGAAAGTGAAAACGAAAAATGAGCTAAAGAGGAAGATCCATATGTCGTTTGCATCATTGAAATTCAATCTAAACAAACCTTTTAGATTGTGTATTTGGATTGGATTTGGATTGATTGATTGATTGATTGATTTGGATTGATTTGGATTGGATTTGGATTGGATTTGGATTGGATTTGGATTGATTTGATTGATTGGATTGGATTTGGATTGGATTTGGATTGATTTGGATTGATTTGGATTGGATTTGGATTTGTGATTTGGATTGGTTGGATTGGATTCGATTGATGATTTGGATTGAGTTTGGTTGTTGCTTGATGTTGGTTGGATTAGAGTTTGGATTGTTACGATTTGGATTGGTTTGGATTGGATTTGGATTGGTTTGGATTGGTTTGGATTGGTTGGCTTGGTTTGGCTTGGTTGGTTGGTTGGTTGGTTTGGTTGGTTGGTTGGTTTGGATTGGTTTGGTTGGTTTGGTTGGTTTGGTTGGTTGGATTGGTTTGGATTGGTTTGGTTGGTTTGGTTGGTTGGTTGGTTTGGATTGGTTTGGTTGGTTTGGTTGGTTTGGATTGGTTTGGTTGGTTTGGTTGGTTTGGGTTGGTTTGGATTGGTTTGGATTGGTTTGGGTTGGTTTGGATTGGTTTGGATTGGTTTGGTTGGTTTGGGTTGGTTTGGGATTGGTTTGGTTTGGTTTGGTTTGGATTTGGTTGGTTTGGATTGGTTTGGTTGGTTGGATTGGTTTGGATTGGTTTGGGATTGGTTTGGATTGGTTTGGATTGGTTTGGGATTGGTTTGGATTGGTTGGTTGGTTTGGTTGGTTTGGATTGGTTTGGATTGGTTGGTTGGTTGGATTGGATTTAGTTGGTTTGGATTGGTTGGTTGGTTGGTTGGTTGGATTGGTTGGATTGGTTGGATTGGTTGGATTGGTTGGATTGGTTGGATTGGTGGTTTGGATTGGTTTGGATTGGTTTGGTTGGTTTGGTTGGTTTGGATTGGTTTGGATTGGTTGGTTGGTTTGGGTTGGTTGGATTGGTTTGGTTGGTTTGGATTGGTTTGGTTGGTTTGGTTGGTTTGGTTGGTTGGATTGGTTTGGTTGGTTTGGATTGGTTGGATTGTGTTTGGGTTGGTTTGGACGGTTTGGATTGGTTTGGATTGGTTTGGATTGGTTTGGGACGGGTTGGATTGGGATTGGTTTGGTTGGTTTGGGATTGGTTTGGTTGGTTTGGTTGGTTTGGTTGGTTTGGGTTGGTTGGTTGGTTTGGATTGGTTGGATTGGTTTGGTTGGTTGGGTTGGTTTGGATTGGATTTGGTTGGATTTGGGATTGGTTTGGATTGGTTTGGATTGGTTTGGATTGGATTTGGGATTGGTTTGGATTGGTTGGTTGGTTGGATTGGTTGGATTGGTTTGGATTTAGTTTGGTTGGTTTGGTTGGTTTGGATTGGATTTGGATTGGGTTGGATGGTTTGGTTGGTTGGATTGGTTTGGTTGGTTTGGGTTGGTTTGGTTGGTTTGGTTGGTTTGGATTGGTTTGGGTTGGTTGGTTGGTTGGATTGGTTTGGATTGGTTGGATTGGTTGGATTGGTTTGGATTGGTTTGGATTGGTTTGGTTGGTTGGTTGGTTGGATTGGTTGGTTGGTTTGGATTGGTTGGATTGGTTTGGGTTGGTTTGGATTGGATTTGGTTTGGTTGGTTTGGTTGGATTGGTTTGGTTGGTTTGGTTGGTTGGGTTGGTTTGGTTGGTTTGGTTGGTTTGGGTTTGGTTTGGATTGGTTTGGTTGGTTTGGATTGGATTTGGATTGGTTTGGTTGGTTTGGGATTGGTTTGGATTGGTTTGGTTGGTTTGGATTGGTTTGGTTGGTTTGGTTGGTTGGTTGGTTTGGTTGGTTTGGTTGGTTTGGATTGGTTTGGTTGGTTTGGATTGGTTTGGGATTGGTTTGGGTTGGATTTGGATTGGTTGGATTGGATTTGGATTGTGGTTGGATTGGTTTGGTTGGTTTGGTTGGTTTGGTTGGTTGGTTTGGTTGGTTGGTTTGGATTGGTTGGATTGGTTTGGTTGGTTGGATTGGTTTGGTTGGTTTGGATTGGTTTGGTTGGTTTGGATTGGTTGGTTTGGTTGGTTGGATTGGGTTTGGTTGGTTTGGTTGGTTTGGTTGGTTTGGTTGGTTTGGATTGGTTTGGTTGGTTTGGATTGGTTTGGTTGGTTTGGTTGGTTTGGTTGGTTTGGGTTGGTTTGGTTGGTTTGGGTTGGTTTGGATTGGTTTGGTTGGTTTGGTTGGTTTGGATTGGTTTGGATTGGTTTGGGTTGGTTTGGATTGGTTTGGATTGGATTTGGTTGGTTTGGATTGGTTTGGATTGGTTTGGTTGGTTGGTTTGGATTGGTTTGGTTGGTTTGGATTGGTTTGGTTGGTTTGGATTGGTTTGGTTTGGATTGGATTTGGATTGGATTTGGATTGGTTTGGGATTGGTTTGGATTGGTTTGGATTGGTTGGATTGGTTTGGTTGGTTTGGATTGGTTTGGTTGGTTGGATTGGTTTGGATTGGTTGGATTGGTTTGGTTGGTTTGGTTGGTTTGGTTGGTTTGGATTGGTTTGGTTGGTTTGGATTGGTTTGGATTGGTTTGGTTGGTTTGGATTGGTTTGGATTGGTTTGGTTGGTTTGGATTGGTTTGGTTGGTTTGGTTGGTTTGGTTGGTTTGGATTGGTTGGTTGGTTTGGATTGGTTTGGTTGGTTGGTTTGGTTGGTTTGGTTGGTTTGGATTGGTTTGGTTTGGTTGGTTGGATTGGTTTGGTTGGTTTGGTTGGTTTGGGTTGGTTTGGTTGGTTTGGTTGGTTTGGTTGGTTTGGATTGGTTTGGTTGGTTTGGTTGGTTTGGTTTGGTTGGTTTGGTTGGTTTGGATTGGTTTGGTTGGTTTGGATTGGTTTGGTTGGTTTGGTTGGATTTGGTTGGTTTGGATTGGTTTGGATTGGGTTTGGATTGGTTTGGATTGGTTGGATTGGATTTGGATTGGTTTGGTTGGTTGGTTGGTTTGGATTGGTTTGGATTGGTTTGGTTGGTTTGGTTGGTTGGTTGGTTTGGTTGGTTTGGTTGGTTGGATTGGTTTGGATTGGTTTGCTGGTTGGTTTGGATTGGTTTGGTTGGTTTGGATTGGTTGGTTGGTTTGGTTGGTTTGGTTGGTTTGGTTGGTTTGGTTGGTTTGGTTGGTTGGTTGGTTTGGTTGGTTTGGTTGGTTCGGTTGGTTTGGATTGGTTTGGATTGGTTTGGTTGGTTTGGGATTGGTTTGGTTGGTTGGTTGGTTTGGTTGGTTTGGTTGGTTTGGTTGGTTTGGATTGGTTTGGTTGTATTTGGATTGGTTTGGATTGGTTTGGATTGGTTTGGTTGGTTTGGTTGGTTTGGATTGGTTTGGATTGGTTTGGATTGGTTTGGATTGGTTTGGATTGGTTTGGGATTGGATTTGGGATTGGATTTGGTTGGGATTGGTTTGGATTGGTTTGGATTGGTTTGGATTGGATTTGGATTGGTTGGATTGGTTTGGTTGGTTGGATTGGTTTGGATTGGTTTGGATTGGTTTGGATTGGTTTGGATTGGTTGGTTGGTTGGATTGGTTTGGATTGGTTGGATTGGTTGGATTGGTTTGGATTGGTTTGGTTGGTTTGGTTGGTTTGGATTGGATTTGGATTGGTTTGGATTGGTTGGTTGGTTGGTTGGTTTGGTTGGTTTGGTTGGTTTGGTTGGTTGGTTGTGGTTTGGTTGGTTTGGATTGGTTTGGATTGGTTTGGTTGGTTTGGTTGGGTTTGGTTGGTTGGTTGGTTTGGTTGGTTTGGTTGGTTTGGTTGGTTTGGTTGGTTTGGATTGGTTGGATTGGTTGGATTGGTTTGGTTGGTTTGGTTGGTTGGATTGGTTTGGTTGGTTGGTTGGTTTGGTTGGTTTGGGATTTGGTTGGGTTGGTTTGGATTGGTTTGGGATTGGTTTGGATTGGTTTGGGATTGGTTTGGTTGGTTTGGATTGGATTTGGATTGGTTTGGTTGGTTTGGTTGGATTTGGGATTGGTTTGGATTGGGGTTTGGATTGGTTGGATTGGTTTGGATTGGATTTGGTTGGTTGGATTGGTTTGGTTGGTTTGGTTGGTTTGGATTGGTTTGGATTGGTTTGGATTGGTTGGATTGGTTTGGTTGGTTTGGTTGGTTGGATTGGTTGGTTGGTTTGGTTGGTTTGGATTGGTTTGGATTGGTTTGGTTGGTTTGGTTGGTTGGATTGGTTCGGATTGGTTTGGTTGGTTTGGTTGGTTTGGTTGGTTTGGTTGGTTTGGTTGGTTTGGTTGGTTTGGTTGGTTTGGGTTGGTTTGGTTGGTTTGGATTGGTTTGGTTGGTTTGGTTGGTTTGGTTGGTTGGTTGGTTTGGTTGGTTTGGTTGGTTTGGTTGGTTTGGATTGGTTGGTTTGGTTGGTTTGGTTGGTTTGGTTGGTTTGGATTGGTTTGGTTGGTTTGGATTGGTTTGGATTGGATTGGTTTGGATTTGGTTTGGTTGGTTTGGTTGGTTTGGTTTGGTTGGTTTGGATTGGTTTGGTTGGATTTGGTTTGGATTGGTTGGTTGGTTGGATTGGTTTGGTTGGTTGGATTGGTTTGGATTGGTTTGGATTGGTTGGATTGGTTTGGATTGGTTTGGTTGGTTGGATTGGTTTGGATTGGTTGGATTGGTTTGGATTGGTTGGTTGGTTGGATTGGTTTGGATTGGTTGGATTGGATTTGGTTGGTTGGATTGGTTTGGATTGGTTTGGTTGGTTTGGTTGGTTTGGTTGGTTTGGTTGGTTTGGTTGGTTTGGATTGGTTTGGATTGGTTTGGTTGGTTTGGTTGGTTTGGATTGGTTTGGATTGGTTTGGATTGGTTTGGATTGGTTTGGTTGGTTTGGTTGGTTTGGGATTGGTTTGGTTGGTTTGGATTGGTTTGGATTGGTTTGGGATTGGTTTGGGTTGGTTTGGGATTGGTTTGGATTGGTTTGGTTGGTTTGGATTGGTTGGGATTGGTTTGGATTGGTTGGTTGGTTGGATTGGTTTGGGTTTGGGATTGGTTTGGTTGGGGTTTGGGATTGGTTTGGATTGGTTTGGTTGGTTTGGATTGGATTTGGTTGGATTTGGTTGGTTGGATTGGTTGGTTGGTTGGATTGGTTGGTTGGTTTGGGTTGGTTGGATTGGTTGGATTGGATTGGATTTGGGTTGGTTTGGTTGGTTTGGTTGGTTTGGTTGGTTTGGTTTGGTTGGTTGGATTGGTTTGGTTGGTTTGGTTGGTTGGTTGGTTTGGTTGGTTTGGTTGGTTTGGATTGGTTTGGTTGGTTTGGTTGGTTTGGTTGGTTTGGTTTGGTTTGGTTGGTTTGGTTGGTTTGGTTGGTTTGGTTGGTTTGGTTGGTTGGTTGGTTGGATTGGTTGGATTGGTTTGGTTGGTTTGGTTGGTTTGGATTGGTTTGGTTGGTTGGTTGGTTGGTTGGTTTGGTTGGTTTGGTTGGTTTGGTTGGTTTGGATTGGTTGGTTGGTTTGGTTGGTTTGGATTGGTTTGTGGTTGGTTTGGTTGGTTTGGTTGGTTTGGTTGGTTTGGATTGGTTTGGATTGGTTTGGTTGGTTTGGTTGGTTTGGTTGGTTGGTTGGTTTGGTTGGTTTGGTTGGTTTGGATTGGTTTGGTTGGTTTGGATTGGTTTGGTTTGGTTTGGTTGGTTTGGGTTGGTTTGGGTTGGATTTGGTTGGTTTGGGATTGGTTTGGATTGGGTTTGGGTTGGATTTGGGGTTTGGTTGGATTGGTTTGGATTTGGATTTGGTTGGTTTGGGTTGGTTTGGTTTGGATTGGTTTGGATTGGTTTGGATTGGATTTGGTTTGGATTGGTTTGGGTTTGGTTGTTTGGTTGGATTGGATTTGGTTGGATTTGGATTGGTTTGGATTGGTTGGTTGGATTTGGATTGGTTGGTTGGTTGGTTGGTTGGTTGGTTGGATTGGTTTGGATTGGTTTGGATTGGTTGGTTGGATTGGGATTGGTTTGGTTGGTTTGGATTGGTTTGGTTGGTTTGGTTGGTTGGATTGGTTTGGTTGGTTTGGGTTGGATTTGGTTGGTTGGGATTGGTTGGGTTTGGTTTGGTTGGTTGGATTGGTTTGGTTGGTTGGTTGGTTGGTTGGTTTGGATTGGTTTGGTTGGTTTGGTTTGGTTTGGGTTTGGGTTGGTTTGGTTGGTTTGGATTGGTTTGGTTGGTTTGGGTTGGTTGGATTGGTTTGGATTGGTTTGGGTTGGTTGGATTGGTTTGGATTGGTTGGATTGGTTTGGTTTGGGATTGGTTTGGTTGGTTTGGTTGGTTTGGTTGGTTTGGTTGGTTTGGATTTGGTTTGGATTGGTTTGGATTGGTTTGGATTGGATTTTGGATTGGTTTGGATTGGTTGGATTGGATTTGGATTGGGTTGGATTTGGATTTGGTTTGGATTGGTTTGGATTGGTTTGGATTGGTTGGATTGAGTTTGGTTGGTTTGGATTGGTTTGGTTTGGTTGGTTTGGATTGGTTGGATTGGTTGGGTTGGTTGGTTGGTTGGATTGGTTGGATTGGTTTGGATTGGTTTGGATTGGTTTGGTTGGTTGGATTGGTTTGGATTGGTTTGGATTGGTTGGATTGGTTTGGTTGGTTTGGTTGGTTTGGTTGGTTTGGATTGGTTTGGTTGGTTTGGGTTGGTTGGGTTGGTTTGGTTGGTTGGGTTGGTTTGGGTTGGTTGGATTGGTTGGATTGGTTTGGATTGGTTTGGTTTGGATTGGTTTGGATTGGTTTGGATTGGTTTGGATTGGTTTGGATTGGTTTGGATTGGTTGGGTTGGTTTGGATTGGTTTGGATTGGTTTGGGTTGGTTTGGTTGGATTTGGGATTGGTTTGGATTGGTTTGGGTTGGTTTGGTTGGATTTGGTTTGGATTGGTTTGGATTGGTTTGGTTTGGTTGGTTTGGGATTGGATGGATTGGTTGGATTGGTTGGATTGGTTTGGATTGGTTTGGTTGGTTGGATTGGTTTGGATTGGTTGGATTGGTTGGATTGGTTTGGTTGGATTTTGGTTGGTTTGGTTGGTTTGGATTGGTTTGGATTGGTTTGGTTGGTTGGATTGGTTTGGGATTTGGTTGGATTGGTTTGGTTGGATTGGTTTGGGTTTGGTTTGGATTGGTTTGGTTTGGTTTGGATTTGGGTTTGAGTTGGTTTGGTTGGTTTGGATTGGTTTGGATTGGTTTGGATTGGTTGGTTGGTTTGGTTGGTTTGGTTTGGATTGGTTTGGATTGGTTTGGTTGGTTTGGATTGGTTTGGTTGGTTTGGATTGGTTTGGGATTGGTTTGGATTGGTTTGGATTGGGTTTGGATTGGTTGGGATTGGTTTGGGATTGGTTTGGATTGGTTTGGATTGGTTTGGATTGGTTTGGATTGGTTTGGATTGGTTTGGGGTTGGTTTGGATTTGGTTTGGTTTGGATTTGGATTGGTTGGTTGGATTTGGGTTGGTTTGGATTGGTTTGGATTGGATTTGGATTGGTTTGTGGATTGGTTTGGTTGGATTGGGGATTGGTTTGGATTGGTTGGTTGGTTGGATTGGTTGGTTGGTTTGGGTTGGTTTGGTTGGTTGGATTGGTTGGATTGGATTTGGTTGGTTTGGTTGGTTGGATTGGTTTGGATTGGTTGGATTGGTTTGGATTGGATTTGGATTGGTTTGGGATTGGTTGGTTGGTTGGATTGGTTGGTTGGTTTGGATTGGTTTGGATTGGTTTGGTTGGTTTGGGTTTGGTTTGGATTGGTTTGGTTGGTTTGGTTGGTTGGTTGGTTGGTTGGTTTGGATTGGTTTGGGTTGGTTTGGTTGGTTTGGTTGGTTTGGTTGGTTTGGATTGGTTTGGATTGGTTTGGGATTGGTTTGGTTGGGATTTGGATTGGTTTGGATTGGTTTGGTTGGTTTGGATTGGTTTGGGTTTGGATTGGTTTGGGTTGGGTTTGGTTTGGGTTGGTTTGGTTGGTTTGGTTGGATTTGGATTGGTTTGGTTTGGTTTGGGATTGGTTTGGTTGGTTTGGATTGGTTTGGATTGGTTTGATTGGATTTGGTTGGTTTGGTTGGTTGGATTGGTTGGTTGGTTTGGTTGGTTTGGATTGGTTGGATTGGTTGGTTGGTTTGGATTGGTTGGTTGGTTTGGATTTGGTTGGTTGGGATTGGTTTGGATTGGTTGGATTGGTTTGGTTGGTTTGGGTTGGATTTGGTTGGTTTGGTTGGTTTGGTTGGTTTGGTTGGGTTTGGATTGGTTTGGTTTGGTTTGGATTGGTTTGGATTGGTTTGGGTTGGTTTGGATTGGTTTGGGATTGGTTTGGTTGGTTTGGTTGGTTTGGGTTGGTTGGATTGGTTTGGGTTGGTTTGGATTGGTTTGGGTTTGGTTTGGTTGGTTTGGATTGGTTGGATTGGTTTGGTTGGTTTGGTTTGGGTTGGTTTGGGATTGGTTTGGATTTGGTTTGGTTTGGTTTGGGATTGGTTTGGATTGGTTTGGATTGGTTTGGGATTGGATTTGGATTGGTTTGGATTGGTTTGGTTGGATTTGGGATTGGTTTGGATTGGTTTGGTTGGTTTGGATTGGATTTGGATTGGTTTGGATTGGTTTGGATTGGTTTGGTTGGTTTGGATTTAGTTTGGATTGGTTGGTTTGGTTGGATTTGGATTGGTTTGGATGGTTGGTTGGTTGGGTTGGTTTGGATTGGTTTGGATTGGTTGGATTGGTTGGTTGGTTTGGATTGGTTTGGGTTGGTTGGTTGGTTGGATTGGTTGGATTGGTTGGATTGGTTGGATTGGTTTGGATTGGTTTGGTTGGTTTGGTTGGTTGGTTGGTTTGGTTGGTTTGGGTTGGATTTGGATTGGATTTGGTTTGGTTTGGATTGGGTTTGGGTTGGTTTGGTTTGGTTTGGTTGGTTTGGGTTGGTTTGGTTGGTTGGTTGGTTTGGTTGGTTTGGTTTGGATTGGTTTGGTTGGTTTGGTTGGTTTGGGTTGGTTTGGTTTGGTTTGGGTTGGTTTGGGATTGGTTTGGTTGGATTTGGATTGGTTTGGTTGGTTTGGGTTTGGATTGGATTTGGATTGGTTTGGTTTGGTTTGGATTGGTTTGGGATTGGTTGGGTTTGGATTTGGTTTGGATTGGTTTGGATTGGTTTGGTTGGTTTGGATTGGTTTGGTGGTTGGTTGGATTGGTTGGATTGGTTGGATTGATTTGGATTGGTTGGTTGGTTGGATTGGTTTGGATTGGTTTGGATTGGATTTGGTTGGTTGGATTGGTTTGGACGGTTTGGATTTAGTTTGGGTTGGTTGGATTGGTTGGATTGGTTTGGTTGGTTTGGTTGGTTTGGTTGGTTTGGTTGGTTTGGATTGGTTGGTTGGTTGGTTGGTTTGGATTGGATTTGGTTGGTTTGGGTTGGTTTGGATTGGTTTGGTTGGTTTGGTTGGATTGGGTTCTGGTTTGGTTGGTTTGGTTGGTTTGGATTGGTTTGGGTTGGATTGGTTTGGATTGGTTTGGATTGGTTTGGATTGGTTTGGTTTCGGGTTTGGTTGGTTTGGATTGGTTTGGATTGGTTTGGATTGGATTTGGGATTGGTTTGGATTTGGTTTGGATTGGTTTGGTTTGGTTGGTTTGGATTGGTTTGGTTTGGTTTGGTTTGGGTTGGTTTGGTTTGGATTTGGTTTGGTTGGTTTGGATTGGTTTGGATTTGGTTTGGGCGTGGCTAC